>NW_022881596.1:0-186031 GCF_003369915.1 Drosophila miranda
CGTCTTTGTTCCAGTGTAGTATCTCTTTTATTACCTGTTTTTCCGTCGTCTTCACTCCAGTCTACTACTTATCTGTATTGTTATTTCTGCAAGTGCTTGTCTCTTTTTATCTTAGTGTATTTCCTCTTATTTTCCACGCAAAGCACCTGCATTGTTTACCTTTTTCTCTTTATCTATTCCTCAATTGACTACGTGTTGCAACACTGCACTTTCTGAATTTTCGATCTCATTTCTTTAACCCCTTCTTCACCCCCCCCCCCCCCCCCCCCCCCCCCCCCCCCCCCCCCCCACCCATTGTTATTTTCGTAATTAGTGCGGTTCTCCGACACCCCACTACAAAATTATTACAATCTGTGATAAAAATCTTCGGCGGCAACGGTGCTGACAATTGATTATCGGTTTCAAATCGACTTTCAAATCAGCATCAGTTGCCGCCACACCACCACCACTACGGCCTAAATTGAGCCAAAAATGCTAGTCTTCGCATAAATCAACTACGCCCCCTATAAACTGCCCGCCCACATGTACATGCTACATTCCTAGTCGTCTGCCCTCAGCAGGCGGCAAGGGTAGTAGAGGGGACTGAAGACCACATACCGCATCACAGCCAACAAAACATCAAGTTGACGAACTCACAGGGGATTGCAAATCAAATTTTTAAGTTGGGGAGAATTACAAAGGGAAGAGACAGCATACTTTCGAGCGAGGCCCCACTTTACTTTCTTGACTCACACCACACACACACACACACACACACTTGACACACTATTACACACACTTGACGAGTCCCCCTCCCCCCTCTTGACAATTCGTACTTTTGGAGCCTTTTGCCCCGATCGTGGAGTGGTCTCGAGTCTGGGTCTCTGTCCAAATGGAAAGTCGTGTCGTGAACGTTGTGGAGTCGAGACGTGTTCGAGGTTTAGTTTAGTCCCTCCGTCAAAGTGCCGAATATTTTGTGTCTCTCTTTTTCCATTCCCCCCCCCGTCCCTGCTAACTGCGGGCCTATTTCGAGGTTACAAGTGTTTCGTTGCTGCAGTATTATATGTTTGTAAAGTTTATTGTGCCATCAAATGTACTAGTGTGTTTGAAGTGTCGTTTAAAGTTGATTTGTAAAACAAACACAACGAGGTGGAACGTTGTGAGTTTCTGCGGACACCGCAACTCTACAGTTATACCCGATACTAAGTCAGTATGGCTCTCCTCCGGCAGACGCCGCTAATATTAAACGACACGACAAAGAGTGCGTGCGAGAGAGACAGAAAATCAGTCTGAGCGTGACGTCGGGGGCTGCGTAGCCACTGCAAATTGATTTGTTCCTTTTGGCTACAAAAATGATCCGATCTGATCTAGCAATCTAGCAATCAGCAATCTGATAGATATGGTAATTATCTATGATTCTGCGTTTTTAGTTTTCTCGAATCTGCAATATTGTGGATGCAACAGATTTTCGTCCTTTGTGGGGCGGAAGGGGTGGGGCGAAATTCTGAGATATACGTTTTATAGTGAGATCTAACAGAAGTGCGGATACCAAATTTGGTTACTCTAGCCTTAATAGTCTCTGAGATTTGTGGATGCCCCAGATTTTCGTCCTTTGCGGGGGCGGAAGGGGGTGTGGCAAAATTTCGACACGAAACGGTCAAGGTCCGATATCACAGGAGTGTGGATACCAAATTTGGTTGCTCTGGCTCTTATAGGTTCTGAGACCCTTGAACTCATATTTTGCAATTGGCAAAACCGACCATGAAACCTATGTGTTAGAGAGAGACAGAGCGAGAAAGAATGAAATTGTTTTCTTGATTCTGGCTATAATAATTATACGATCTGGTTCAGATTTTGCACTCTAGAAGATATAGTCATCTTCTACGATTCTGAGTTTTTAGTTTTATACTATCTTTAAAAATGTAGATGCCACAGATTTTCGTCTTTTGTGGGGGCGGAAGTGTGCGGGGCGAAGTTTTGAAATATTTTTGAAGTATTGACATATCACAGAAGTCTGGATCCAAAATATCGTTGCTCTAGCTCTTATAGTCTTTGAGCACTAGGCGCTGAAGGGGACGGACGGACGGACGGACGGACGGACGGACAGACAGACAGGGCTCAATCGACTCGGCTATTGATGCTGATCAAGAATATATATACTTTATGGGGTCGGAAACGATTCCTTCTGGACGTTACACACATCCACTTTTACCACAAATCTAATATACCCCAATACTCATTTTGAGTATCGGGTATAAAAATGTACATAAATTAAATTAAGACATATACTGCCCAAAAAATATTAATAAAGCAACGCGCTTGGTTGCTGGCGGCTCACACCCCAGCCTCTCAGCCCCTCCCCTGTGGAGCACTGAGAGCCCTCAACCCAAAGAGGCTCGTTGCTCGTTGCTCGTTTGAGAAGTCGAAAGGTTTACCCAGGAGACGGAAAAGCCGGAAAAAGATACGAGAAATGCCTGCAAAGAAAAAACTTGAAGGTTCTGCGGCCATCGGACAGTCGTTACTCATTTCTCATTTCGTCTCATTTCAGCCGGGAGTATACCGGGGGATACAGGATCTGTGGCAACCGCGACTATGGTTCGGCGCCAAATGCCGCCGCGCGCCTGCAAGAGCAAGAGCCAGAGCGCCGCCAGGCCCAGTCTTAGTCCCAGCCGCCTGGCTAAGAAGCCCAGCCTGACGCCGACCACCGGTTCTCAGGCGCCATCGCAGACCATCGCAAAGTCGAGGCCCACCGGTCTCGAGACGATTTTTGAACGGCCCGGCAATGAGGACGACGGGCCCACCAGCAGCCATGCCGTGGCATTCGGCGAGTGCCAGCGCCGCGTCCTCGCCCTGGGTACGGGCGAAAAAAAAAGAACCCTGTCGCAGAAGAGCTGCCTGAAGGTGCGCAACACCTTGGGCGAACGCAGCACCCGGCACATGATGACACTGCGGGCGTCCCGCACTACTTTGGACAGCGTAATGCTCGGGGGCTCGGACGATGAAGGCGAGTCGGTCGGAGTCGCTCCCGCAGTCGCTCCCGTAGCTGCTCCCGAAGTCGTTCCCGCTGGAGGAAATGCCGGTACAAATCAGCCGGCACCATTCGTGCTGCGCACCAGCAGTTGCACCTTCCGCCCTCCAAATGAAAGAAAAAGTATAAAGATAAGAAAAGCAAAGAAAAGAAAAACCCTCTACAGAATGTCTCTTTTGCTCTCATTGTAAATTGAAGCGCCTCTTTCGGCGGAACCTACCCCAAGAGCGGAAAGCGGAGATCAATTAGAATTGTGAACCCCAAAGCGAGCGATTGATACGATACACTCACGAGTACTCATGCCCAAGCCCGAGTACTCTGTCCAGCATCCACATCGGGGAATCAACATAAATGGGTGGCTCCGCGGACGGTGTTCCAGCAGTCGCGCTTGGGCGGTCCGAGTGAGCAGTAACGGATCTTCTGCAGAAATCAGTGCATAGATACAGTATCTGAAGGATCAAAGTGTTGAAAATCAATTAAAAGGTGATCATCCATCCCAAGACAAGACTCCCAAGACTCCCGCAGATGCAGATTCAGATACTCCAACCACAATCTCTCTCCCTTCGATTCTCGATTCCGTAGCCCTCTCCGCTGCCACGAACATCACCACGCTGTCGTTTCCCTTCACGATGGCCAACAGCAGCGGCGGCGGGTACACCATTCCCACGGGGACACTGAGCATCCTTCCCATCGCGGCGACCGCCCAGCTGCCGACCATCACGACAACGGCCAGTGGCTACGAGCCCAATGACGTCATCACCACGATCCCCGTCTCGCTCTCCATTCAGCGCTTCCCCTCGTCCCTGTCCATCGTGGACCTGGCCCAGGAGCAGGACGGCTACAGCAACAGTGGCTCCAGCAACGGCATGACCGTGGGGCCGGGTGCGGGCGGCGGCGGCGGCATCACCACCACGGCCCTCCTGTCAGTGAAGCCCCTGAACGGCAGCGGCAACGGCAACATTTCGCGGAACAACAGCCTCAGTCTGAGCTTCAACCTGCAGGACCCCACAGTGCGCTCCTCGGTGCGTTCGGCAGGAGCCCCCACAGTGGATACAGTGGACAACTCTTCATCCGGTGGCACGATCGCCCTGCCCCAGAGCGGCGCCACGGCAACGGCAACGGCCACGAGTGCTACCTCAACCCTCGCCAAACACAGTCCCGAGGCCAAGACAGGAGAGGCCCACAGACGATATCGTATCGTAATGGATCGTATCGTACGGCACACGCGAGTCTTTCTCGATAGTTGGGCGAATAAATTACGAATAAAATCTTTACCAAGAGAATCTCCATTATATAACCCGTGCAAACATTGAACCGTGTAAATACTTTGGAACCCTCCCCCTCCCCCTCTCCACAAAAAACATAATATGTGACATGCGATTATTGTATGTTTTTTTTTTTTGTTGTTCAAGCTATAAAATTTGTGCATCTTTAGGATTAATGTGGAACCAATCCATGTAGAGGATGGTAGAAGAACACAGATCTAAGAAATTCTAGGCTCCTTTGTACAGATACAGATACAGTTACAGATGATCGACGAGGCAGATGAAGCGGTGTGACACGTCGGGCGACTAACGAGCCCCTTAACTTGTTTGCCGCCCAACTAAACTGTTAAAAAATCTTAATTAACGCCAATAAGGAATACATTAAAATGCCGACGCCAAGCCAAGCAGACATTTTCCCAACTCGCCCCACACACATTCACATTCCCCTTCCCAACCACTACCGACAAGCTTTATTTCCTCTTTCTCGCCAATGTAAATTAAAATTCTGTGCGCCACTAAACATATATTCAAATCACAAACCACAAAGAGAATCATAAAACACAAAGATTTCTTAAACCACACACAACTACTGTCAACGCGGCTTCGCCTGTGTAAAGTGCGGTGGTTTCGTCCACCGCACCCAGCTAAATGCCAAAGTTGCTGCGGTACGCACCCAGCCAACTACAGGGCCTATGCTGATGCTGATATGAGGATCAGCCTTGCGCCGCCACTTATATGAAGCCCGCTCCGAGGACGGGAACGGACTGAAAAGACGCAATCCATTGAAAAAGAAAACACATGTTAATGTTAAGTCTAGTGTTACCTTAACTTTCTTTACTCAAAATACTTGCATACAAAAATACCGAATACCTACCACTACTGTAACTAGTGTTACCTTCCCATTGTTCAGCCAAAAAATGCCAAAGTTGCTGCGGTACGCACCCAGCCAACTACAGGGCCTATGCTGATGCTGATATGAGGATCAGCCTTGCGCCGCCACTTATATGAAGCCCGCTCCGAGGACGGGAACGGACTGAAAAGACGCCGAATAGCGCCTTCAGGGCCCCACCGAACTCAGAATCAATACGGAGGTCTTTACTATGCGATAATACCGACAGGTGTCGCCGAGAGTACCTAGGCTATCGCCGGACGGTACTTACGGGACCCCGCCGGCCTGAGAGTTACTACGAAGCGGAAAGGGGGACTATGCTATGCGGGAATACCGACAAGTATCGACGAGAGTACCTAGGCTATCGCCGGACGGTACTTACGGGACCCTGTCGGCCTAAGAATTACTACGACGCGGAAAGGGGACTTTGCTATGCGGAAATACCGGCAAGTATCGCCGAGAGTACCTAGGCTATCGCCGGACGGTACTCACGGGACCCTGTCGGCCTAAGAATTACTACGACGCGGAAAGGGGAACTTTGCTATGCGGGAATACCGACAAGTATCGTCGAGAGTACCTAGGCTATCGCCGGACGGTACTTACGGGACCCTGTCGGCCTAAGAATTACTACGACGCGGAAAGGGGAACTTTGCTATGCGGAAATACCGACAAGTATCGCCGAGAGTACCTAGGCTATCGCCGGACGGTACTTACGGGACCCTGTCGGCCTAAGAATTACTACGACGCGGAAAGGGGAACTTTGCTATGCGGAAATACCGACAAGTATCGCCGAGAATGCCTAGGCAATCGCCGGATAGCACTTACGGGACGCCGGCGAACTAAGAATTACTACGGGGGTCGGGGATATCGACAGGCATCGCCGAGAATGCCTAGGCAATCGCCGGATAGCACTTACGGGACGCTGTCGAACTAAGAATTACTACGGGGGTCGGGGGTACTGACGCGTATCGCCGAGAGCGCTTAGGCAATCGCCGGATAGCACTCACGGGACACTATCGGGCTAAACATAACGTCGAAAATCTTTATCATACGGGGCAGGTATGCATATCACTCGCATGCCACAACAAAAAGGAACAACAGACGCTGCCGCCATCAAAGCCATTAAATAAAACATAAACGAATAAAAATGCTGCCATACACACTTGCAAAATCACCTGACAAATTCAAATCGAATGCAGTGCGTTGGTGATTGCTAGAATAGCCAAAAACAGACACACACACACAAACACCCATTACACTTGGGCGGCCGGACCTGTGCCGTTCGAGTTATGTGTGTCGTGTCCGCCATCGTCCTTAGTTGGTGGCCGGATCCAGTGCCATGGCATTCAGAGTGCCCTATGGTCCTGGAAAAGGAAAAATCCATCAGCCACACATACGATTAAAAAGGGCTCTCAAAATACTTACCGCCAGCCATTCAGACACACACACACAAACATCCATTACACTTGGGCGGCCGGACCTGTGCCGTTCGAGTTATGTGTGTCGTGTCCGCCATCGTCCTTAGTTGGTGGCCGGACCAGTGCCACTCGCTCTACATTAGGGCCACAATTGCCGACGCACACACACATTCACATCCATTTCACTTTGGCGGCCGGACCCGTGTCGCCACAGTAATATGTGTGCCGTCTACTCCTGGCTCCCAGCTGGTGGCCGGACCAGTGCCACTCGTTCTCCAAGAGGGCAGCCACAGCCACAACGACGACGAGGTGCTAATTGCACCTACTTCTGACGACTTCGGACGACGCCAATTTCGACGACCAGGGGGGACGACGGGGTCGGCCGGTATGCAACGCAATGTCTTTACAAGCATTGTGTTTTGCTATGCCGGCCGATGCTCCGCTGTTTCTTGTCTTCCCTGTAATTATAGAAAAAGATATAGACATTATTTTAAATTGTTATGTTTATTGTAAAATTGTAAACGTAAATCAATTGTACCTGTTTTGTCTCGTCTTTGTTCCAGTGTAGTATCTCTTTTATTACCTGTTTTTCCGTCGTCTTCACTCCAGTCTACTACTTATCTGTATTGTTATTTCTGCAAGTGCTTGTCTCTTTTTTATTTTAGTGTATTTCCTCTTATTTTCCACGCAAAGCACCTGCATTGTTTACCTTTTTCTCTTTATCTATTCTGCACTTTCTGAATTTTCGATCTCATTTCTTTAACCCCTTCTTCCCCCCCCCCCCCCATTGTTATTTTCGTAATTAGTGCGGTTCTCCGACACCCCACTACAAAAATATTACAATCTGTGATAAAAATCTTCGGCGGCAACGGTGCTGACAATTGATTATCGGTTTCAAATCGACTTTCAAATCAGCATCAGTTGCCGCCACACCACCATCACTACGGCCTAAATTGAGCCAAAAATGATAGTCTTCGCATAAAACAATTACGCCCCCTATAAACTGCCCGCCCACATGTACATGCTACATTCCTAGTCGTCTGCCCTCAGCAGGCGGCAAGGGTAGTAGAGGGGACTGAAGACCACACACCGCATTACAGCCAACAAAACATCAAGTTGACGAACTCACAGGGGATTGCAAATCAAATTTTAAGTTAGGGAGAATTACAAAGAAGAGACAGCATACTTTCGAGCGTGGCCCCACTTTACTTTCTTGACTCACACCACACACACACACACACACACTTGACACACCCGCGAATTTTTCGAGTGCGGACGCGCCAAACAGCTGCTCTGCAAGACACAGACAAATCGCGAAAGATACCTGGAAAAAAATCCCCGAAATTAGCTCAAGCTCTTGCTGACACCGCGTGCTCACCTGGGAGGATCGAGTCTCACCCCGACTGGCTTCTGATCCGGGCTGCGCGTTGCACTTCCACGGTCACCCAAAGGGGGCAGGGGCGCTGGGGCCCACCGTGAGTGCTTTGGACGGCGCTTTTCACTCGTCACTTGGAGATTCCCACCTTTTTTACAGGACCGTCAAAGCGGCCTGTGATGCAGCCATGAAAAAAAGAAAGATCGGAGGAAGCAGGCACCGGCCAGTACCGTGGTGGAATGAGCACATTGCCAAGGCCAGGAGGGAGTGCTGCGCAGCTCGGCGTGCCTACCAGCGAGCAAGAGGCTCCGCCCAATTTGGCAGAAATGGCGCGGCATTCAAGGCCAAAAGAAAAGAGCTGAAGGAGGCCATCAGAAGCAGCAAACTCAAATGCTTCAAGGAGCTCTGCGATGCGGCCGATGCGGAACCTTTTGGTGGAGCATACAAACTAGTCATGGGGATTAAACAGACAGCCTATGCCCAAGGATCCGGTGCATATGAGAGAGATAGTCTGCACCCTGTTCCCTAGACAACCACCCTTACAAGAGGAAGCTAGGGTAGAAGGAGCTAGCCTGAGGGACACCACCACCATCATCACTGCCAGAGAAGTACTGGAGGCCACGGGTAAGCTGAAGATCGGGAAAGCGGCAGGTCCAGATGGAGTCCCTAATGCAGCACTAAAATGCATAACTAGAGCCCATCCGGAAGCATTCGCCACAATGTACACCCAGTGCCTAGCGGAGCGGACAGTCCCACGAGCATGGAAACGGCAAAGGCTGGTTCTGATACCCAAGCCAGGCAAAGAGCTCAACGACCCATCGTCATACCGGCCGCTGTGCATGCTGGATACCATGGGCAAGATTTTCGAGAGTATGGTATGTAACCGACTGGAGGCGGAACTGGCTGAGCGTCGCGGACTTTCCGACCTCCAATTCGGGTTCCGCAAGCAGAGGAGCACCACTGACGCCATCGAGATGGTGACAAACCTTGCCAGGGAAGCCATGGCAGGAACGCGATGGGCTGGAGGCGACAAAAAGTACTGCCTAGTATGTACACTAGACGTACGAAACGCCTTCAACTCTGCCAGCTGGAAGAGCATCCTAGAGGCCCTGACCAGGAGGGGTATATCTGAGCAAATCACACGGACTCTGCGAAGCTATTTCACGGACCGCGTCCTGATCTACGACACGGAAGAAGGAGCAGAACATCACCAAATCACTGGAGGCGTCCCACAGGGCTCGGTCCTAGGGCCGATACTGTGGAACGTGATGTATGACGATATCCTGCGGCTTACATTACCGGAAGGGTGCACCCTGGTGGGCTTCGCCGACGACATAGCACTGGTGACAGTGTCGAAACACGTAAGAGACGTAGAGGAGAAAACCAACGTAGCAGTCGGGATGATAGTGGCCTGGCTCGCAGCCAACGGGCTAGCATTGGCGGAGAAGAAGACGGAGGCTGTGCTAATGAGCAGCAGAAAAAAGGTCGAGCAGGCATGCGTGAGAGTCGGTAGCACGATCATCAGGACCAAGCCTGCGCTAAAGTACCTAGGGGTAATGATGGACCAGAGGCTGAACTTCAAGGCCCACCTGGAATACGCCAGCGCAAAAGCGACTGCAGCAACGGCGGCCATAAGCAGGATGATGGCCAATACAGGGGGACCACGGCAGCGTAGCAGGCAGCTCATCGCTGGGGTGGTCACCTCCATAATCTTATATGGATCAGCAGTGTGGGCACCAGCAATGATGGTTTCCACATACAGCAGAGACTGCAGAAGCGCATACCGACGCTGTGCCCTGAGGGTTACATGCTGCTTCCGGACGGTGTCTGAAGACGCCGCACTTATTGTGGCAGGCATGGTCCCCCTGGATCTCCTGGCAGCTGAGCGGCAGAGCGGAGTGGAGGTAGCCAGCGAGCGGCGAGAGCGCACTATAGCCCAGTGGCAACGGCGCTGGGACCAAGCGGCAAAAGGGAGGTGGACCAGACGTCTCCTTCCCCAGCTTAGCCCATGGCTGCGTTCCATGCACGGCCAAATGGACCATTATTTGGGCCAACTGCTGACGGGGCATGGCTGCTTCAAGCAGTACCTGCATCGCTTTAGGCATGCTGACGACCCGTATTGCAGCTGCTGCGGGCCTGGAGTCGACGAGGATGCAGAGCACGTCTTCTTTGTATGCCCCCGCTTCTCGTAAGAACGAACGAGGCTAGGGGAGACGCTTGCAGAAGTGAGTGTGGACACCCTCACCGACCAGATGCTAGCCGATGAGCAATCTTGGAACGCGGTCGCCCCTCTTGACAATTCGTACTTTTGGAGCCTTTTGCCCCGATCGTGGAGTGGTCTCGAGTCTGGGTCTCTGTCCAAACAAAAAGTCGTGTCGTGAACGTTGTGGAGTCGAGACGTGTTCGAGGTTTAGTTTAGTCCCTCCGTCAAAGTGCCGAATATTTTGTGTCTCTCTCTTTTCCCCCAACAACATCAGCCAACGGCAACAAACACAGCCAATACCGATGATATCCCATCCACCTCTGCTGCAGCAGCGGCCCGTTCGCCACTGAAGCGCGTCCGCGCCGAGGTGGATGATGATGATGACGATGATGACAGTGATGTTATGGTTGTTGAGTTTGATGACGATGAAGACGACGACAATTTGGATGCCAATCATGCATCGGCCAAACGACGACTCCGGGAAAGTACCAACCAACAGGCAAGCAAATCCCATATCCCCCAAATTCAAAACCATCCCCATCATCACCAACAATCAAACCAGCAACAACATCAGCGGACAATTACACAAAATGCCCCTGCCCCCGCCCCTGCCCCTACCCCTGCCACTGCCACTGCCACTGCCAATGCTCCACTAGCTCTACCTCACTCACCTGCAAATGCAACTAGTAGTTGCGGCACAGGAACCCACAGCAGCAGCAGCGGCGGCGGCGTTGGGCTGCTCCAGCTGCCCTCCCTGAGTATGCCCAATGCCAGACAAATTCGGATGCTGCAGCGACAGCACCAACCAACAACAATTATTCCCCCCCCCCCCATCATTCTGCCAGCTGTCCCCGACATTATGCCCATTCTGGACAAGCTGCAGAATGACCCGAGGGTGGGCAACAGTAGCTATCACACCAAGCTCATCAGCCGCAATGGTGTCCGTATCCAGGCCCGCGACATGGCTACCAGGGATGCCATCATGGCAATCCTGGGCGATGGCGGCGGCAACGAGGCGATGACTGGCCACTACACACACCAGCACAAGAGTGACCGTGGGCTACGGATCGTCGTGCGAGATCTCCACCACTCCACAAGCACCCAACTAATAACAAATCAGATGGCCGAACTGGGCTATTCAGTTAAATTTATTAGAGCCATTAAAGCGAGATCCGATGGACAGCCACTCGACCAGTTTGAGTTGAAGATAGCCCCCAAGCCGGATGAAAGCCACCACGATGTCCTCCAATTAACCCAGCTGGGCAACCAGTTGGTGATCGTTGAGAGGCAGGCCAAGCCGGTGGACCCAGCCCAGTGCCACAGATGTCAGGCTTTTGGGCACACCCGCACCTACTGCAGGCGTTCATTCGTCTGTATGAAGTGTGCGGGTGCCCACGCGTCCACGGCATGTGCCAAGCCAAGGGCAGACGCCCCTAAATGCGCCAATTGCCAGGGCGCCCACATCAGCGCCTACAAGGGATGTCCGGCATTCAAGGCAGCAAGGGGCCGCCTTCTGTCGCACCGAGTGGCCATGCAGGAGTTGCGTCGCAAGCGCAGCTCGCTTCTGCAGCCATTGCCAGAGCAGCAGCCACCAGCAAAAACAACACTAGCACATCCAGGGCGCCGACAGCAGCAGCTGCAACAGCCAGCTCAAACGCCAGCCAATCCCTTGCGCGGACAGCAGCAGCAGCAGGCAGCATGGACGCCACTCAATGTCTCCTCTCCTGGGCGACGAAGAGGACAACAACATCAGCAGAAGCAGAAGCAGCCGCAGCCAATTCAGACAAAAAAACAGACGCCTGCTGCCTCTGGCCCACGCACTGGGCGACGACGCCCAGAGCAGCCATTGAGCCGTTCCCAGGCACCACAACAGCAGCAGCTACAGCAGTTGCAACAGCAGCCGCAGCGCGAACAACAACAGCGACAGCAGCAGCAGCAGCAGTTTGCCAACAACCGCTCCCGGCAGAAGATGCAGCCGAAACGCCAATCTTTCGAGGGATCCTGCAGCCAGGCACTGTTGGAGAATACGCAGAGGATGACGCGATTGGAAAAGAGGCTGGAAGTGATGATGTCACTACTCACCTCGCTCATCCAATCCCAGGCAGTGACGGCAACTCCAGCAGTTCCAGAAACATCGGAAAATCCACCAACAATGGCAGCAGCAACAGTGGTTGCCCCACCACGATCACAGCCACCACAAAAAACGTTAGGGCCAACGCCAGCCGCCATTCCAGAGACGGATCCTGAAATGGATGAAGAAAATGATGACGATGAGATGTGGACAGATGACGACTCCATGGATGACATTAAGGCCTACGCCCGCAACATGAGGTACCATCTTGACAACCAGATATCCTGGAACGCTGTGTACTAATTGGACACATCTCTGCCACTGCATTGGATTAAATGACAAATGCATATCACTCGCATGCCACAACAAAAATGAACAACGGACGCTGCCGCCATCAAAGCATTCAGATTGCCATGTGTACCTGGAATGGAAATACACACACACACACAAACATCCATTTCACTTGGGCGGCCGGACCTGTGCCGTTCGAGTTATGTGTGTCGTGTCCGCCATCGTCCTTAGTTGGTGGCCGGATCCAGTGCCATGGCATTCAGAGTGCCCTATGGTCCTGGAAAAGGAAAAAAATCCATCAGCCACACATACGAAAAAAAAGGGCTCTCAAAATACTTACCGCCAGCCATTCAGACACACACACACAAACACTTGGGCGGCCGGACCTGTGCCGTTCGAGTAGGTGTGTCGTTGTCCGCCCTTGCCCACAGCTGGTGGCCGGACCAGTGCCACTCGCTCTACATTAGGGCCACAATTGCCGACGCACACACACACAAACACCCATTACACTTGGGCGGCCGGACCTGTGCCGTTCGAGTTATGTGTGTCGTTGTCCGCCATTGCCCACAGCTGGTGGCCGGACCAGTGCCACTCGCTCTACATTAGGGCCACAATTGCTGACGCACACACACACTCACATCCATTTAACTTTGGCGGCCGGACACGTGTCGCCACAGTAATATGTGTGCCGTCTACTCCTGGCTCCCAGCTGGTGGCCGGACCAGTACCACTGGTTCTCCAAGAGGGCAGCCACAGCCACAACAACGACGACGAGGTGCTAATTGCACCTACTTCTGACGACTTCGGATGACGCCAATTTCGACGACCAGGGGGGACGACGGGGTCGGCCGGTATGCAACGCAATGTCTTTACAAGCATTGTGTTTTGCTATGCCGGCCGATGCTCCGCTGTTTCTTGTCTTCCCTGTCATTATAGAAAAAGATATAGACATTATTTTAAATTGTTATGTTTATTGTAATATTGTAAACGTAAATCAATTGTACCTGTTTTGTCTCGTCTTTGTTCCAGTGTAGTATCTCTTTTATTACCTGTTTTTCCGTCGTCTTCACTCCAGTCTACTACTTATCTGTATTGTTATTTCTGCAAGTGCTTGTCTCTTTTTTATTTTAGTGTATTTCCTCTTATTTTCCACGCAAAGCACCTGCATTGTTTACCTTTTCTCTTTATCTATTTCTCAATTGACTTCGTGTTGCAACACTGCATTCTCTGAATTTTCGATCTCATTTCTTTAACCCCTTCTCCCCCCCCCTATTGTTATTTTCGTAATTAGTGCGGTTCTCCGACACCCCACTACAAAATTATTACAATCTGTGATAAAAATCTTCGGCGGCAACGGTGCTGACAATTGATTATCGGTTTCAAATCGACTTTCAAATCAGCATCAGTTGCCGCCACACCACCATCACTACGGGCTAAATTGAGCCAAAAATGCTAGTCTTCGCATAAAACAATTACGCCCCCTATAAACTGCCCGCCCACATGTACATGCTACATTCCTAGTCGTCTGCCCTCAGCAGGCGGCAAGGGTAGTAGAGGGGACTGAAGACCACACACCGCATTACAGCCAACAAAACATCAAGTTGACGAACTCACAGGGGATTGCAAATCAAATTTTAAGTTAGGGAGAATTACAAAGAAGAGACAGCATACTTTCGAGCGTGGCCCCACTTTACTTTCTTGACTCACACCACACACACACACACACACACACACACTATTACACACACTTGACGAGTCCTCTCCCCCCTCTTGACAATTCGTACTTTTGGAGCCTTTTGCCCCGATCGTGGAGTGGTCTCGAGTCTGGGTCTCTGTCCAAACAAAAAGTCGTGTCGTGAACGTTGTGGAGTCGAGACGTGTTCGAGGTTTAGTTTAGTCCCTCCGTCAAAGTGCCGAATATTTTGTGTCTCTCTCTTTTTCCCTTTCCTCCCCCCCCACCCACCCCCCCCCTGCTGGCTGCGGGCCTATTTCGAGGTTACAAGTGTTTCGTTGCTGCAGTATTATATGTTTGTAAAGTTTATTGTGCCATCAAATGTACTAGGGTGTGTTTGAAGTGTCGTTTAAAGTTTAATTGTAAAACAAACACAAAAATGTACATAAATTAAATTAAGACATATACTGCCCAAAAAAATATTAATAAAGCAACGCGCTTGGTTGCTGGCGGCTCACACCCCAGCCTCTCAGCCCCTCCCCTGTTGGAGCACTGAGAGCCCTCAACCCAAAGCGGGTATATATTGAAAAAAATCCAATAAAAAACTGTGTGAATAATTTGGCTTGACAATAACTCCACTCGCGTCGGTCGAAAAATGTATTACCAAATCCAACCAAAGCCAATCCAGCGCAGCTATGCCACGCGGATCCACTGCCAGAAGAGGACGACGACGACGAGGACCACACGGCGTCACAGCCAGGGATCGCCCCAAATCAGCCATTTCCACTGCCAGCTCCGACAGCGCCGCCGACAGCGAAGCCAGCGCGCTTGGTACCGCTTGGCTTGGCTTGGCTTGACATTGCGGTGCTTTGGCTGACGCCGCTGCCGCTGCCGACGCCGCCAATGCCTCAAGCCGGCGACTACCGCTGCTGCTGCTGATGGTCTGCTGCTGCTGCTGCTGCTGCTGGCGTTCCTGGGTATGGACCGCCTCCACTCAGTCGCCGATCTGGAACTGCTCCTGGCTGGTGAGATTGGGAATGGCCGCCCAGCTGTTGGGGCAGGGCAGGTCGGGGTCGGGGATGGGGCTTGTGGCCGGAGTGGCCGTGATGGTGGTGTCGGCATGGTATGTGGTCCTCACGTATCTTTCGTATCTTTCGTAGTGATCAGACGTGTTTTTGTTTTGCGCTCCGCATTTTTTCCTTTTGTTTTGAATAAACAGCCGGTGTTTTCCTAACTAAATTCTAAATTTACTTCCTAACCAGACGACAATCTGGAAACCTATTCTATTACGCGAGTGCATGCCTTTTGATTTGTGTTAAAACATTATTAACTTTTTATTTTTCGGCGTCGGCTTGTGCTTGTGCTTGTGTTTGTGTTGTTGCAGTGAGTGAGTACGCATTACATTGCATTGCAGTCCGCTCTCGTCTGGTAGCTTTTGTTGTTTTATCACTCTCTCGCTATCACCTCAACTTCAATAACTGTTCTTTCTCTCTCGCTCTTTAAACTTTCTGAGCAATAGCGCTCTCTGCTTAGTAGCTCTCGCTATAACCGCTCTCCACTCTGCTCTCTTTTTTTTACCAATTCCGCTTTGAGCGTTGTCTGGCACATTGGTCTGATACCAATTTGTTTTGCAAACAATAGTATATATATAAATAAATAATAAAATAAAATGGAATACGCTGTGGTCTGTGCCAAAAAAAGCTGTAAGAAGCAGATCACCCACGATCAGCCGAATGTCCCCTGCTGGCTCTGCGACAGCGTAGTGCACGCAAAATGCGCTGGATTTTCTGGCCTCGTGAGTGATGCTGTAGCCAAACGTAATGGCTTGCATTACAGTTGCGAGGCATGCCGTGCGGTGGAGAAAGACATGGTGGCTTTCATGAGGCAGACGCGGAGTGGCTTTAAGGAGCTGACCGTTGGTTTTAAAAACCAATACGATCGGCTCCTAGCCATGGAGGCTCAGTTTAGCGGTTTAAAACTGCTGAATGAGTCTCCGAGGCGCAAAAAGGTCACGCCGCGGGATCTGCAATTGCCAACCGTCACTCAGCCGTGCGCCGCCGAAAAACTGACTCCGACCACTCCAAGTGTGCAGCAGTTGATCTCGTTTGCCACTCCAAGGGCAACGACAGCTGCTGGCGACGCAGATTCGGTAGCCGAATTCATCGCCTCGGAGAATGTGCAGCCAAGTACGTCTGCAGCGTCCGTGTCCGTGGTGTCCGCAAGTTCGCTAGTTGTCCCGTCTATACCGATCCCACCAGTAAATAGACGTTCCGGACCTCCGGATATTGCCACCACAGGTACTAGGCCTGTGGTGACTAAACCACTGGTGGGAGTCCCACCAAAACGACAAGTTTTTGTTTCACGGCTGGCCCCTGACCTCACATCTAATGATGTAAAATAAAAGCCGTGGGTTTAAAGGTGGAGAAATTTAACTTCTCTTATGCCAGGGAGATAGCCTCGTTTAAGATAAGCATCTCCCCAACTCAATTTGACACCATTTGCTCCGCCAAATTTTGGCCGGAGCATTTGGTGGTGAAGGAGTTTAAGGCTAAGAAGAAGAATAGGCCCCCCATATCCCTTCCAAACCTTTCCAGTGTGCCACCCTCAACCTCAACCTCAACTTCCTCTTCCTCAACTTCCCGTCTTGCTTCCACCTTTCCAAAAAACTAACTTCTCTTTTAGTAACCTATCAGAATGTAAGAGGCTTGCGTAGTAAGCTCAGCATTCTTTTCCGGGATAGTGTTGCATTTGCTTCCCACGTTATTGTGTTTACTGAAACCTGGTTAAAGCCGGACATTCTTAGTTCCGAGGTTTTGGCAGGTCGGTACACAACTTTTAGAAAGGACCGTTCGTCTCGACGGGCAGGGGGGGTTCTAATTGCAGTGGACTCTTACTTCACGTCGGAACACTTCACAGTCCAAGTTCAACAGGAACTGGAATTCCTGTGTGTAAAACTGATTCTTCCCGCTTTCGCTATATTCATTACTTGCTCGTATATCCCACCTTCTTCGGATATTTCAATTTATGAGCAGCACTTGTCCGCTTTAACCGCTGTTTCTTCCTCGCTATCTGATAAAGATCGTATGATAGTTCTTGGTGACTTCAACTTGCCAGGAACTGTTTGGTCTTCGGTAAACGAGTCTAGTATCCTAGTGCCCATGTCACGACATGACTTTGTTGACGGCTTGCTTGACCTATCCCTGTCTCAAGTCAACCATGTGAATAATTCCTTGGGTCGATTGCTTGATCTGTGATTTGTATCGGATCCGACCATAGTGTTGTTAACCCGAGCCCTTCCGCTCACTATACCTGAAGACGCCTACCACCCTACTTTCGAGGTGTCGCTAGATATAGGACCAACTGTATTGGATCGGTCGAGTAGGCTGCCCGAACGTGTCCGCTGCTTTCGTAAAGCCGAGTTTGCGAAGCTTAATAACCTCATTAGGGATTTTGATTGGTCCGCTTTGTACTTGTGCACTGATATCATAAAAGGCACAAACATTTTTTACAATGCTCTTGGCACATTTTTCGATTCTTGTGTCCCGCTTTCTTGTCCGACTAGATCTGGAAAACCCCCTTGGTTTACCAAAGAGTTATCCAGTCTAAAAAACTTAAAATCAAGACTTTATAAAAAATTTCAAGAAGTGGGTTCTCCTACTTCTCACTCTCGCTATGTATTAGCTCGGTCAAACTTTTCAGTTCTTAATGCTTAATGCTATAAGAACTACCTATCTCGATGCAGGATACGTTTTTCTCAGGACCCTAAACAGTTTTACAGCTTCGTAAACAGTAAGCGTAGAACGTCCGCACACCCATCCTCGCTATCATTTTGTAATACGTCGGCAAATAATGATCAGGCAATTGCCGATCTTTTTGCCCAATTCTTCCAAACCACCTATTCTGAGGAAAGCTACTCTGGTCATCCGTACCCATACGATTTACCGAGGTCGAACGGCATTTTCAGTCCCTTGTTAAATGAATGTTCCCTACTTCATGATCTTCGACTAGTTAAGCCGGTGTTTTCACCGGGTCCAGACGGGGTTCCAGGTTGTGTACTCAGGTACTGCGCCGAGGCTCTGTGTGGACCTTTGCTTAAACTATTCACCCTATCCATTGATTCTTCTTGCTTCCCCCCGATCTGGAAGGAATCGTTTATAATTCCTCTCCATAAAAAAGGTAGCAAGTCTGATGCAAAAAATTATAGACGTATAGCAAAGTTATCCGCTATTCCTAAAATGTTTGAGAGGGTTTTAACTCCGCACTTGCAACATCTCTGCAAGTCACTTATATCTCCAACTCAGCATGGATTTATAAGGCGGCGATCAACCACCACGAACTTGTTAGAGTTTACCTCTTTCATTATTAAAGGCTTTCAAGGTAACTTACAGACGGATGTTATTTACACCGACTTTAGTAAAGCATTCGACTCTGTAAACCATTCCCTTTTAGCGCATAAACTTGACCTTTTAGGGTTTCCGCCTAACCTCCTGAGATGGATTTCTAGCTATCTTTGTTCTAGGTCTCAAAGAGTCCTCTTCAAAAACTCCCTCTCTTTCCCAGTAAAGGTTTCTTCGGGAGTACCACAAGGCAGCCATCTAGGCCCCTTACTCTTCACACTCTTTATTAATGACTTACCTTCAGTATTAACATACTCTCGAGTACTTATGTATGCGGATGATGTTAAACTCTGTGTCCAGTACAAGGACATTTCATTTCATTCTCGCTTGCAATCCGATCTCAATAACTTTCAGTCATGGTGTTGTGCAAACTTGTTACACCTTAATGCCTCGAAATGCAAAGTTATGACATTTCATCGTTCTAGCCCTTTGTTGGCTCCTTACACCCTATTTGGTGGTTCTCTTGAGAGAATTACCCTGGTGGATGATCTGGGTGTTATGTTAGACCCCAAGTTAAAGTTTTCCGAACACATTTCTACCATGGTAAATAAGGCCATGAGCGTGCTTGGGTTTATAAAGAGGTGGTCAAAGGAATTTGACGACCCCTATATAACAAAGACTCTCTATACCTCGCTTGTTCGTCCGATCTTAGAATACGGCTCCTGTGTATGGTGCCCTCAGTACAAAGTACACCAGGACCGTATAGAATCAGTACAGAAAAACTTTTTACTCTTTGCTCTGCGGGGCCTTAACTGGGATGCGGGTGTAAGACTCCCATCTTACTCTAGTAGACTACTATTAGTAAACCTCCCATCCTTAGTTAACCGTAGAAAAATGCTTGGTGTGATATTTATGCACAACTTGATCAGGGGTGACATAGACAGCCCTGATCTGTTGAGCCGCATAAACTTCACGATTCCTATTAGACTGACTAGAAATTTTATACCGTTGTTCCTTCCACTTTGTAGATCGAATTATTCCTTGCATGAACCGTTTAGGGTCTTATGCTCGGATTATAATTCCCTCTACCATATTATATCCACCACTAATTCTCTTCCTCTTATTAAATTATTAATCCTTACACACCTTTCTATTAATTAGTAACTGTAGTGGTATTTGTACTTTGATTGCATGCTTAGTTTCTTAGTAAGTTTAGTACTAATTTTCCTCGAATGTTAGTCTAATAGCTATCTTTCTTGCATGTTCGCGTTTGGTTCGGCTACGCACCGCGCGTCATGCGGCAGCGCCCCTCGGTCGGTTGGGCGGGAGGAGGGCTGCGTTTTGCCTGGGATCCGCGCGTAACAGCCTTCGGCTGGTGTCACACGGGCCACTTGACGGTGCAGTAACTGCATCGCCTCTTGAAAGATGCAGTCATTGCATGTCAACGTCCACAATATCAAAAAAAAAAAAAAAAAAAAAAAAAAAAAAAATAATTCCGCTTTCCACACTCCAACACACACAGACACGTATCGATGCACCGTATGCCGATGCATCGTGTGGAGAGAGCCGGAAACAGCAAGGAGCGAGAGAAGGCGCAAAGAGAGAGCGGGTAACGACCTCGTACCAGCGACAGTACGAGAGGGCACTCGAGCAGCCTCTGCACGAACAGCAGCCAACAAAAGATTCGTGTTCGAGTGCCCGTTCGGGAGCGAGTTCGAACTCGAACCACAGCCATGGCACAAACCCCGCTCGCTCGGCCACAGCAGCGGTTCCAAATGCAATGCACACAGCCAATACCACAACCACAACCACAAATACAATGATGACATACATCAGCACACAAACAGCGACATCAAACACAAAAACGACAACTACGATTACGTCGGCAGCCAGACGACGATGCCTGCTAACAGCAATGTTAACAGGCGGACCCCCCCCCCCCCCCCACCGCCACCGCCAGAGGAACATCAGCAGCAGCAGCAAACACATCAACAACAACAACAACATCAGCCAACGGCAACAAACACAGCCAATACCGATGATATCCCATCCACCTCTGCTGCAGCGGCCCGTTCCCCACTGAAGCGCGTCCGCGCCGAGGTGGATGATGATGACGATGATGATGACAGTGATGTTATGGTTGTTGAGTTTGATGACGACGATGACGACGACAATTTGGATGCCAATCATGCATCGGCCAAACGACGACTCCGGGAAAGTACCAATCAACAGGCAAGCAAATCTCATATCCCCCAAATTCAAAACCATCCCCATCATCACCAACAATCAAACCAGCAACAACATCAGCGGACAATTACACAAAATGCCCCTGCCCCCGCCCCTGCCCCTGCCCCTGCCACTGCCACTGCCAATGCTCCACTAGCTCTACCTCACTCACCTGCAAATGCAACTAGTAGTTGCGGCACAGGAACCCACAGCAGTAGCAGCGGCGGCGGCGTTGGGCTGCTCCAGCTGCCCTCCCTGAGTATGCCCAATGCCAGACAAATTCGGATGCTGCAGCGACAGCACCAACCAACGACAATTATTCCCCCCCCCCCCCCCCCCCCCCCCCCCCCCCCCCCCCCCCCCATCATTCTGCCAGCTGTCCCCGAAATTATGCCCATTCTGGACAAGCTGCAGAATGACCCGAGGGTGGGCAACAGTTGCTATCACACCAAGCTCATCAGCCGCAATGGTGTCCGTATCCAGGCCCGCGACATGGCTACCAGGGATGCCATCATGCCATTGCCCACAGCTGGTGGCCGGACCAGTGCCACTCGCTCTACATTAGGGCCACAATTGCCTACGCACACACACACTCACATCCATTTCACTTTGGCGGCCGGACCCGTGTCGCCACAGTAAAATGTGTGCCATCTACTCCTGGCTCCCAGCTGGTGGCCGGACCAGTGCCACTCGCTCTACATTAGGGCCACAATTGCCGACGCACACACACACACTCACATCCATTTCACTTTGGCGGCCGGACCCGTGTCGCCACAGTAATATGTGTGCCGTCTACTCCTGGCTCCCAGCTGGTGGCCGGACCAGTGCCACTGGTTCTCCAAGAGGGCAGCCACAGCCACAACGACGACGAGGAGGTGCTAATTGCACCTACTTCTGACGACTTCGGATGACGCCAATTTCGACGACCAGGGGGGACGACGGGGTCGGCCGGTATGCAACGCAATGTCTTTACAAGCATTGTGTTTTGCTATGCCGGCCGATGCTCCGCTGTTTCTTGTCCTCCCTGTAATTATAGAAAAAGATATAGACATTATTTTAAATTGTTATGTTTATTGTAATATTGTAAACGTAAATCAATTGTACCTGTTTTGTCTCGTCTTTGTTCCAGTGTAGTATCTCTTTTATTACCTGTTTTTCCGTCGTCTTCACTCCAGTCTACTACTTATCGGTATTGTTATTTCTGCAAGTGCTTGTCTCTTTTTTTTTTATTTTCCACGCAAAGCACCTGCATTGTTTACCTTTTCTCTTTATCTATTCCTCAATTGACTACGTGTTGCAACACTGCATTTTCTGAATTTTCGATCTCATTTCTTTAACCCCTTCTTCCCCCCCCCCCCCCCACCCATTGTTATTTTCGTAATTAGTGCGGTTCTCCGACACCCCACTACAAAATTATTACAATCTGTGAAAAAAATCTTCGGCGGCAACGGTGCTGACAATTGATTATCGGTTTCAAATCGACTTTCAAATCAGCATCAGTTGCCGCCATACCACCACCACTACGGCCTAAATTGAGACAAAAATGCTAGTCTTCGCATAAAACAATTACGCCCCCTATGAACTGCCCGCCCACATGTACATGATACATTCCTAGTCGTCTGCCCTCAGCAGGCGGCAAGGGTAGTAGAGGGGACTGAAGACCACACACCGCATTACAGCCAACAAAACATCAAGTTGACGAACTCACAGGGGATTGCAAATCAAATTTTTAAGTTAGGGGGAATTACAAAGGGAAGAGACAGCATACTTTTGAGCGTGGCCCCACTTTACTTTCTTGACTCACACCACACACACACACACACACACACACTTGACACACTATTACACACACTTGACGAGTCCCCCCTCCCCCCTCTTGACAATTCGTACTGTTGGAGCCTTTTGCCCCGATCGTGGAGTGGTCTCGAGTCTGGGTCTCTGTCCAAATGAAAAGTCGTGTCGTGAACGTTGTGGAGTCGAGACGTGTTCGAGGTTTAGTTTAGTCCCTCCGTCAAAGTGCCGAATATTTAGTGTCTCTCTTTTTCCCTTTCTCCCCCCCTGCTGGCTGCGGGCCTATTTCGAGGTTACAAGTGTTTCGTTGCTGCAGTATTATATGTTTGTAAAGTTTATTGTGCCATCAAATGTACTAGTGTGTGTTTGAAGTGTCGTTTAAAGTTTAATTGTAAAACAAACACAAAAATGTACATAAATTAAATTAAGACATATACTGCCCAAAAAAATATTAATAAAGCAACGCGCTTGGTTGCTGGCGGCTCACACCCCAGCCTCTCAGCCCCTCCCTTGCTGGAGCACTGAGAGCCCTCAACCCAAAGCGGGTATATATTGAAAAAAAAAAATAAAAAACTGTGTGAATAATTTGGCTTGACAAAAACTCCACTCGCGTCGGTCGAAAAATGTATTACCAAATCCAACCAAAGCCAATCCAGCGCAGCTATGCCACGCGGATCCACTGCCAGAAGAGGACGACGACGACGAGGACCACACGGCGTCACAGCCAGGGATCGCCCCAAATCAGCCATTTCCACTGCCAGCTCCGACAGCGCCGCCGACAGCGAAGCCAGCGCCGACAGCGCAGCCACCGGCACCGTGGCAAACGCAGCGATACTGAGACGCCAATCCACCGACTCCGCCACCTGGTTGGAGGCACTTCCTCCAATTCCTGGACCGGCTCCAGCCACCATTACCGGGTATGTGAGGACCACATACCATGCCGACACCACCATCACGGCCACTCCGGCCACAAGCCCCATCCCCGACCCCGACCTGCCCTGCCCCAACAGCTGGGCGGCCATTCCCAATCTCACCAGCCAGGAGCAGTTCCAGATCGGCGACTGGGTGGAGGCGGTCCATACCCAGGAACGCCAGCAGCAGCAGCAGCAGCAGCAGACCATCAGCAGCAGCAGCGGTAGTCGCCGGCTTGAGGCATTGGCGGCGTCGGCAGCGGCAGCGGCGTCAGCCAAAGCACCGCAATGTCAAGCCAAGCCAAGCCAAGCGGTACCAAGCGCGCCAATAATTCCGCTTCCCACACTCCAACACACACAGACACGTATCGATGCACCGTATGCCGATGCATCGTGTGGAGAGAGCCGGAAACAGCAAGGAGCGAGAGAAGGCGCAAAGAGAGAGCGGGTAACGACCTCGTACCAGCGACAGTACGAGAGGGCACTCGAGCAGCCTCTGCACGAACAGCAGCCAACAAAAGATTCGTGTTCGAGTGCCCGTTCGGGAGCGAGTTCGAACTCGAACCACAGCCATGGCACAAACGCCGCTCGATCGGCCACAGCAGCGGTTCCAAATGCAATGCACACAGCCAATACCACAACCACAACCACAAATACAATGATGACATACATCAGCACACAAACAGCGACATCAAACACAAAAACGACAACTACGATTACGTCGGCAGCCAGACGACAATGCCTGCTAACAGCAATGTTAACAGGCGGACCCCCCCCACCCCCCCCACCTCCACCACCGCCGCCAGAGGAACATCAGCAGCAGCAGCAAACACATCAACAACAACAACAACATCAGCCAACGGCAACAAACACAGCCAATACCGATGATATCCCATCCACTGAAGCGCGTCCGCGCCGAGGTGGATGATGATGAGGATGATGATGACAGTGATGTTATGGTTGTTGAGTTTGATGACGACGATGACGACGACAATTTGGATGCCAATCATGCATCGGCCAAACGACGACTCCGGGAAAGTACCAACCAACAGACAAGCAAATCTCATATCCCCCAAATTCAAAACCATCCCCATCATCACCAACAATCAAACCAGCAACAACATCAGCGGACAATTACACAAAATGCCCCTGCCCCTGCCCCTGCCCCTGCCACTGCCAATGCTCCACTAGCTCTACCTCACTCAGCTGCAAATGCAACTAGTAGTTGCGGCACAGGAACCCACAGCAGCAGCGGCGGCGGCGTTGGGCTGCTCCAGCTGCCCTCCCTGAGTATGCCCAATGCCAGACAAATTCGGATGCTGCAGCGACAGCACCAACCAACGACAATTATTCCCCCCCCCCCCCCCCCCCCCGCATCATTCTGCCAGCTGTCCCCGACATTATGCCCATTCTGGACAAGCTGCAGAATGACCCGAGGGTGGGCAACAGTAGCTATCACACCAAGCTCATCAGCCGCAATGGTGTCCGTATCCAGGCCCGCGACATGGCTACCAGGGATGCCATCATGGCAATCCTGGGCGATGGCGGCGGCAACGAGGCGATGACTGGCCACTACACACACCAGCACAAGAGTGACCGTGGGCTACGGATCGTCGTGCGAGATCTCCACCACTCCACAAGCACCCAACTAATAACAAATCAGATGGCCGAACTGGGCTATTCAGTTAAATTTATTAGAGCCATTAAAGCGAGATCCGATGGTCAGCCACTCGACCAGTTCGAGTTGGAGATAGCCCCCAAGCCGGATGAAAGCCACCACGATGTCCTGCAATTAACCCAGCTGGGCAACCAGTTGGTGATCGTTGAGAGGCAGGCCAAGCCGGTGGACCCAGCCCAGTGCCACAGATGTCAGGCTTTTGGGCACACCCGCACCTACTGCAGGCGTTCATTCGTCTGTATGAAGTGTGCGGGTGCCCACGCGTCCACGGCATGTGCCAAGCCAAGGGCAGACGCCCCTAAATGCGCCAATTGCCAGGGCGCCCACATCAGCGCCTACAAGGGATGTCCGGCATTCAAGGCAGCAAGGGGCCGCCTTCTGTCGCACCGAGTGGCCATGCAGGAGTTGCGTCGCAAGCGCAGCTCGCTTCTGCAGCCATTGCCAGAGCAGCAGCCACTAGCAAAAACAACACCAGCACATCCAGGGCGCCGACAGCAGCAGCAGCAACAGCCAGCTCAAACGCCAGCCAATCCCTGGCGCGGACAGCAGCAGCAGCAGGCAGCATGGACGCCACTCAATGTCTCCTCTCCTGGGCGACGAAGAGGACAACAACAACAACATCAGCAGAAGCAGAAGCAGCAGCAGCCAATACATACAAAAAAACACGCCTGCTGCCTCTGGCCCACGCACTGGGAGACGACGTCCAGAGCAGCCATTGAGCCGTTCTCAGGCACAACAGCAGCAGCTACAGCAGCTGCAACAGCAGCTTGCCAACAACCGCTCCCGGCAGAAGATGCAGCCGAAACGCCAATCTTTGGAGGGATCCTGCAGCCAGGCACTGTTGGAGAATTGGATTGGAAAAGAGGCTGGAAGTGATGATGTCACTACTCACCTCGCTCATCCAATCCCAGGCAGTGACGGCAACTCCAGCAGTTCCAGAAACATCGGAAAATCCACCAACAATGGCAGCAGCAACAGTGGTTGCCCCACCACGATCACAGCCACCACAAAAAACGTTAGGGCCAACGCCAGCCGCCATTCCAGAGACGGATCCTGAAATGGATAAAGAAAACGATGACGATGAGATGTGGACAGATGACGACTCCATGGATGACATTAAGGCCTACGCCCGCAACATGAGGTACCATCTTGACAACCAGATATCCTGGAACGCTGTGTACTAATTGGACACATCTCTGCCACTGCATTGGATTAAATGACAAATGCATATCACTCGCATGCCACAACAAAAATGAACAACGGACGCTGCCGCCATCAAAGCATTCAGAGTGCCATGTGTACCTGGAATGGAAAAACACACACACACACTCACATCCATTTCACTTTGGCGGCCGGACCCGTGTCGCCACAGTATATATGTCTACTCCTGGCTCCCAGCTGGTGGCCGGACCAGTGCCACTGGTTCTCCAAAAGGGCAGCCACAGCCACAACGACGACGACGAGGTGCTAATTGCACCTACTTCTGACGACTTCGGATGACGCCAATTTCGACGATCAGGGGGGACGACGGGGTCGGCCGGTATGCAACGCAATGTCTTTACAAGCATTGTGTTTTGCTATGCCGGCCGATGCTCCGCTGTTTCTTGTCTTCCCTGTAATTATAGAAAAAAAAGATATGGACATTATTTTAAATTGTTATGTTTATTGTAAAATTGTAAACGTAAATCAATTGTACCTGTTTTGTCTCGTCTTTGTTCCAGTGTAGTATCTCTTTTATTACCAGTTTTTCCGTCGTCTTCACTCCAGTCTACTACTTATCTGTATTGTTATTTCTGCAAGTGATTGTCTCTTTTTTATTTTAGTGTATTTCCTCTTATTTTCCACGCAAAGCACCTGCATTGTTTACCTTTTTCTCTTTATCTATTCCTCAATTGACTACGTGTTGCAACACTGCACTTTCTGAATTTTCGATCTCATTTCTTTAACCCCTTCTTCCCCCCCCCCCCCCCCCCATTGTTATTTTCGTAATAAGTGCGGTTCTCCGACACCCCACTACAAAAATATTACAATCTGTGATAAAAATCTTCGGCGGCAACGGTGCTGACAATTGATTATCGGTTTCAAATCGACTTTCAAATCAGCATCAGTTGCCGCCACACCACCATCACTACGGCCTAAATTGAGCCAAAAATGCTAGTCTTCGCATAAAACAATTAGCCCCCTATAAACTGCCCGCCCACATGTACATGCTACATTCCTAGTCGTCTGCCCTCAGCAGGCGGCAAGGGTAGTAGAGGGGACTGAAGCCAATAATTCCGCTTCCCCCACTCCAACACACACAGACACGTATCGATGCACCGTATGCCGATGCATCGTGTGGAGAGAGCCGGAAACAGCAAGGAGCGAGAGAAGGCGCAAAGAGAGAGCGGGTAACGACCTCGTACCAGCGACAGTACGAGAGGGCACTCGAGCAGCCTCTGCACGAACAGCAGCCAACAAAAGATTCGTGTTCGAGTGCCCGTTCGGGAGAGAGTTCGAACTCGAACCGCAGCCATGGCACAAACCCCGCTCGATCGGCCACAGCAGCGGTTCCAAATGCAATGCACACAGCCAATACCACAACCAAAACCACAAATACAATGATGACATACATCAGCACACAAACAGCGACATCAAACACAAAAACGACAACTACAATTACGTCGGCAGCCAGACGACGATGCCTGTTAACAGCAATGTTAACAGGCGGACCCCCCACCACCGCCGCCAGAGGAACATCAGCAGCAGCAAACACATCAACATCAACAACAACATCAGCCAACGGCAACAAACACAGCCAATACCGATGATATCCCATCCACCTCTGCTGCAGCGGCCCGTTCGCCACTGAAGCGCGTCCGCGCCGAGGTTGATGATGATGACGATGATGATGACAGTGATGTCATGGTTGTTGAGTTTGATGACGACGATGACGACGACAATTTGGATGCCAATCATGCATCGGCCAAACGACGACTCCGGGAAAGTACCAACCAACAGGCAAGCAAATCCCATATCCCCCAAATTCAAAACCATCCCCATCATCACCAACAATCAAACCAGCAACAACATCAGCGGACAATAACACAAAATGCCCCTGCCCCCGCCCCTGCCCCTGCCCCTGCCACTGCCAATGCTCCACTAACTTTACCTCACTCACCTGCAAATGCAACTAGTAGTTGCGGCACAGGAACCCACAGCAGCAGCAGCGGCGGCGGCGTTGGGCTGCTCCAGCTGCCCTCCCTGAGTATGCCCAGTGCCAGACAAATTCGGATGCTGCAGCGACAGCACCAACCAACGACAATTATTTCCCCCCCCCCCCCCCCATCATTCTGCCAGCTGTCCCCGACATTATGCCCATTCTGGACAAGCTGCAGAACGACCCGAGGGTGGGCAACAGTAGCTATCACACCAAGCTCATCAGCCGCAATGGTGTCCGTATCCAGGCCCGCGACATGGCTACCAGGGATGCCATCATGGCAATCCTGGGCGATGGCGGCGGCAACGATTATACCCGATACTAAGTCAGTATAACTCTCCTCCGGCAGACGCCGCTAATATTAAACGACACGACAAAGAGTGCGTGCGAGAGAGACAGAAAATCAGTCTGAGCGTGACGTCGGGCGCTGCGTAGCCACTGAAAATTGATTTCTTGCTTTTGGCTACAAAAATGATCCGATCTGATCCAGATTCAGCAATCTGATAGATATGGTCATTATCTATGATTCTGCGTTTTTAGTTTTTTCGAATGTGCAATATTGTGGATGCAACAGATTTTCGTCTTTTGTGGGGGCGGAAAAGGGTGGGGCGAAATTCTGAGATATACGTTTTATAGTGAAATCTAACAGAAGTGCGGATACCAAATTTGGTTACTCTGGCCTTAATAGTCTCTGAGATTTGTGGATGCCCCAGATTTTCGTCCTTTGCGGGGGCGGAAGGGGGTGTGGCGAAATTTGGACACGAAACGGTCAAGGTCCAATATTACAGGAGTGTGGATACCAAATTTGGTTGCTCTGGCTTTTATAGGTTCTGAGATCCTTGAACTCATATTTTGCAATTGGCAAAGCCGACCATGAAACCAGTGTGTTAGAGAGAGACAGAGCGAGAGAGAATGAAATTGTTTTCTTGATTCTGGCTAAATTCATTATTCGATCTGGTTCAGATTTTGCACTGTAGAAGATATGGTCATCTTCACCGATTCTGCGTTTGTGGTTTTATCGTATCCTTAAAAATGTGGATGCCACAGATTTTCGTCCTTTGTGGGGGCGGAAGTGGGCGGTGCGAAGTTTTGAAATATTTTTGTAGCAGTGACATATCACAGAAGTCTGGATCCAAAACATCGTTGCTCTAGCTCTTATAGTCTTTGAGCACTAGGCGCTGAAGGGGACGGACTGACGGACGGACGGACGGACGGACGGACGGACGGACGGACGGACGGACGGACAGACAGACGGACAGACAGACGGACAGACAGACAGGGCTCAATCGACTCGGCTATTGATGCTGATCAAGAATATACATACTTTATGGGGTCGGAAACGATTCCTTCTGGACGTTACACACATCCACTTTTACCACAAATCTAATATACCCCAATACTCTTTTTGAGTATCGGGTATAACAACACCAGCACATCCAGGGCGCCGACAGCAGCAGCAGCAACAGCCAGTTCAAACGCCAGCCAATCCCTGGCGCGGACAGCAGCAGCAGCAGGCAGCATGGACGCCACTCAATGTCTCCTTTCCTGGGCGACGAAGAGGACAACAACATCAGCAGAAGCAGCAGCAGCCAATTCAGACAAGAAAACAGACGCCTGCTGCCTCTGGCCCACGCACTGGGCGACGACGTCCAGAGCAGCCATTGAGCCGTTCCCAGGCACCACAACAGCAGCAGCTACAGCAGCTGCAACAGCAGCCGCAGCGCGAACAACAACAGCGACAGCAGCAGCAGCAGCAGTTTGCCAACAACCGCTCCCGGCAGAAGATGCAGCCGAAACGCCAATCTTTCGAGGGATCCTGCAGCCAGGCACTGTTGGAGAATACGCAGAGGATGACGCGATTGGAAAAGAGGCTGGAAGTGATGATGTCACTACTCACCTCGCTCATCCAGTGCCAGGCAGTGACGGCAACTCCAGCAGTTCCAGAAACATCGGAAAATCCACCAACAATGGCAGCAGCAACAGTGGTTGCCGCAGCTCCAGCAGCCAGGCGGTCAAAGAAACCACCACGATCACAGCCACCACAAAAAACGTTGGGCCCAACGCCAGCCGCCATTCCAGAGACGGATCCTGAAATGGATGAAGAAAATGATGACGATGAGATGTGGACAGATGACGACTCCATGGATGACATTAAGGCCTACGCCCGCAACATGAGGTACCATCTTGACAACCAGATATCCTGGAACGCTGTGTACTAATTGGACACATCTCTGCCACTGCATTGGATTAAATGACAAATGCATATCACTCGCATGCCACAACAAAAATGAACAACGGACGCTGCCGCCATCAAAGCATTCAGAGTGCCATGTGTACCTGGAATGGAAATACACACACACACACAAACACCCATTACACTTGGGCGGCCGGACCTGTGCGGTTCGAGTAGGTGTGCCGTGTCCGCCATCGTCCTTAGTTGGTGGCCGGATCCAGTGCCAACGGCATTCAGAGTGCCAAAGGAGCTGGAAAGGAAAAGCAAGAAATTAATCAGCTGCAATTACGATTAAAATGACACCGACAATACTCTCCGCTACACAGACGCACACACACAAACATCCATTACACTTGGGCGGCCGGACCTGTGCCTTTCGAGTAGGTGTGTCATGTCCGCCATTGCCCTCAACTGGTTGCTGGAACCAGGTGCCGTGGCATTCAGAGTGCCATGTGTACCTGGAATGGAAATACACACACACACACAAACATCCATTACACTTGGGCGGCCGGACCTGTGCCGTTCGAGTAGGTGTGTCGTTGTCCGCCATTGCCCACAGCTGGTGGCCGGACCAGTGCCACTCGCTCTACATTAGGGCCACAATTAACGACGCACACACACACTCACATCCATTTAACTTTGGCGGCCGGACCCGTGTCGCCACAGTAAAATGTGTGCCATCTACTCCTGGCTCCCAGCTGGTGGCCGGACCAGTGCCACTCGCTCTACATTAGGGCCACAATTGCCGACGCACACACACACACTCACATCCATTTCACTTTCGCGGCCGGACCCGTGCCGCCACAGTAATATGTGTGCCGTCTACTCCTGGCTCCCAGCTGGTGGCCGGACCAGTGCCACTGGTTCTCCAAGAGGGCAGCCACAGCCACAACGACGACGACGAGGTGCTAATTGCACCTACTTCTGACGACTTCGGATGACGCCAATTTCGACGACCAGGGGGGACGACGGGGTCGGCCGGTCTTTACAAGCATTGTGTTTTGCTATGCCGGCCGATGCTCCGCTGTTTCTTGTCTTCCCTGTAATTATAGAAAAAAAAAAGATATAGACATTGTTTTAAATTGTTATGTTTATTGTAATATTGTAAACGTAAATCAATTGTACCTGTTTTGTCTCGTCTTTGTTCCAGTGTAGTATCTCTTTTATTACCTGTTTTTCCGTCGTCTTCACTCCAGTCTACTACTTATGTGTATTGTTATTTCTGCAAGTGCTTGTCTCTTTTTTTTATATTTTCCACGCAAAGCACCTGCATTGTTTACCTTTTCTCTTTATGTATTCCTCAATTGACTACGTGTTGCAACACTGCATTTTCTGAATTTTCGATCTCATTTCTTTATCCCCTTCTTCCCCCCCCCCCCCCCCCCCCCCCCCCCCCATTGTTATTTTCGTAATTAGTGCGGTTCTCCGACACCCCACTACAAAAATATTACAATCTGTGATAAAAATCTTCGGCGGCAACGGTGCTGACAATTGATTATCGGTTTCAAATCGACTTTCAAATCAGCATCAGTTGCCGCCACACCACCACCACTACGGCCTAAATTGAGCCAAAAATGCTAGTCTTCGCATAAAACAATTACGCCCCCTATAAACTGCCCGCCCACATGTACATGATACATTCCTAGTCGTCTGCCCTCAGCAGGCGGCAAGGGTAGTAGAGGGGACTGAAGACCACACACCGCATTACAGCCAACAAAACATCAAGTTGACGAACTCACAGGGGATTGCAAATCAAATTTTTAAGTTAGGGGGAATTACAAAGGGAAGAGACAGCATACTTTTGAGCGTGGCCCCACTTTACTTTCTTGACTCACACCACACACACACACACACACACACACTTGACACACTATTACACACACTTGACGAGTCCCCCCTCCCCCCTCTTGACAATTCGTACTGTTGGAGCCTTTTGCCCCGATCGTGGATTGGTCTCGAGTCTGGGTCTCTGTCCAAAGGAAAAGTCGTGTCGTGAACGTTGTGGAGTCGAGACGTGTTCGAGGTTTAGTTTAGTCCTGAAGGTGCGCAACACCTTGGGCGAACGCAGCACCCGGCACATGATGACACTGCGGGCGTCCCGCACTACTTTGGACAGCGTAATGCTCGGGGGCTTGGACGATGAAGGCGAGTCGGTCGGAGTCGCTCCCGCAGTCGCTCCCGTAGCTGCATCCGAAGTCGTTGCCGCTGGAGGAAATGCCGGTACAAATCAGCCGGCACCATTCGTGCTGCGCACCAGCAGGAGGCTCAAGAGTCTGCCTCCGTTTTAGATTGTTGCACCTTCCACCCTCCAAATGAAAGAAAAAGAATAAAGAAAAGAAAAGCAAAGAAAAGAAAAACCCTCTACAGAATGTCTCTTTTGCTCTCATTGTAAATTGAAGCGCCTCTTTCGGCGGAACCTACCCCAAGAGCGGAAATCGGAGATCAATTAGAATTTTGAACCCCAAAGCGAGCGATTGATACGATACACTCACGAGTACTCATGCCCAAGCCCGAGTACTCTGTCCAGCATCCACATCGGGGAATCAACATAAATGGGTGGCTCCGCGGACGGTGTTCCAGCAGTCGCGCTTGGGCGGTCCGAGTGAGCAGTAACGGATCTTCTGCAGAAATCAGTGCATAGATACAGTATCTGAAGGATCAAAGTGTTGAAAATCAATTAAAAGGTGATCATCCATCCCACGACAAGGAGAGGGGGCAGGGGGCGAATGGCGCCACACAGATTTCTGTACGGGCCTCTGAAAGGGAATCGAATCGAATAGCTCCAAATTGGCGTTGGAATGTCCAATAATAAACGGTAGATTCTATTACTCGTTAACCCCGCGGGTCAATGAGAGAGAACTATGGCAAAAGATACAAAGTAGCTGCTGTACCCTTGCCACAGCCACAGATACAGATACATGCCTCTGAGAGTGTGGCAGTAATTTAATTAACCTTTGCGTGCCGTCTGTCTCTGTCCGTGTCTGTGAATAAATCGCGGGTCTTGGCTCGAGTAACACTATTCCTCCGTCCTTCGTCGTACCGATAGATGGACGAGGCTTCTGGCACGACGACAACCGATGGCAAGTCCCTGGATGAGGCGCCGGTGGCCGCAGGACTGGAGCCCACACAGCCGATCGGCTTCCTGCAGCTCTTCCGCTTCTCCACCTGCGGGGAGATCGCGTGGCTCTTCTTTGGGTTCCTCATGTGCTGCGTCAAGGCGTTGACCCTGCCCGCAGTGGTCATCATTTACAGCGAGTTCACAGCAGTGAGTACCGGGCACAGATACTCCCGCAGATGCAGATTCAGATACTCCAACCACAATCTCTCTCCCTTCGATTCTCGATTCCGTAGCCCTCTCCGCTGCCACGAACATCACCACGCTGTCGTTTCCCTTCACGATGGCCAACAGCAGCGGCGGCGGGTACACCATTCCCACGGGGACCCTGAGCATCCTTCCCATCGCGGCGAACGCCCAGCTGCCGACCATCACGACAACGGCCAGTGGCTACGAGCCCAATGACGTCATCACCACGATCCCCGTCTCGCTCTCCATTCAGTGCTTCCCCTCGTCCCTGTCCATCGTGGACCTGGCTCAGAAGCAGGACGGCTACAGCAACAGTGGCTCCAGCAACGGCATGACCGTGGGGCCGGGTGCGGGCGGCGGCGGCGGCATCACCACCACGGCCCTCCTGTCTGTGAAGCCCCTGAACGGCAGCGGCAACGGCAACATTTCGCGGAACAACAGCTTCAGTCTGAGCTTCAACCTGCAGGACCCCACAGTGCGCTCCTCGGTGCGTTCGGCAGGAGCCCCCACAGTGGATACAGTGGACAACTCTTCATCCGGTGGCACGATCGCCCTGCCCCAGAGCGGCGCCACGGCAACGGCAACGGCCACGAGTGCTACCTCAACCCTCGCCAAACACAGTCCCGAGGCCAAGACAGGAGAGGTCTATGTCTGGGCGGAGGAACAGGACACCTATTCCGACCCATCCACTGGATTATAGCTTTCGTCGTAGGTTTAAGCACCCCCTTCCAGAACCACTGATACGATATTACCATCTAGGAAAGAGAACAAAACAAGAGTAATCCTCTCTTCGGATTGTACATACATATGCACACATCAATATACATACATATATAGCCCACAGACGATATCGTATCGTAATGGATCGTATCGTACGGCACACGCGAGTCTTTCTCGATAGTTGGGCGAATAAATTACGAATAAAATCTTTACCAAGAGAATCTCCATTATATTACCCGTGCAAACATTGGACCGTGTAAATACTTCGGAACCCTCCCCTCCCCCTCTCCACAAAAAACATAATATGTGATATGCGATTATTGTACGCGTTTTTTTTTTTTTTTTTCAAGCTATAAAATTTGTGCATCTTTAGGATTAATGTGGAACCAATCCATGTAGAGGATGGTAGAAGAACACAGATCTAAGAAATTCTAGGCTTCTTTGTACAGATACAGATACAGATACAGTTACAGATGATCGACGAGGCAGATGAAGCGGTGTGACACGTCGGGCGACTAACGAGCCCCTTAACTTGTTTGCCGCCCAACTAAACTGTTAAAAATTTTTAATTAACGCCAATAAGGAATACATTAAAATGACGACGCCAAGCCAAGCAGCCATTTTCCCAACTCGCCCCACACACATTCCCTTCCCAACCACTACCGACAAGCTTTATTTCCTCTTTCTCGCCAATGTAAATTAAAATTCTGTGCGCCACTAAACATATATTCAAATCACAAACCACAAAGAGAATCATAAAACACAAAGATTTCTTAAACCACACACAACTACTGTCAACGCGGCTTCGCCTGTGTAAAGTGCGGTGGTTTCGTCCACCGCACCCAGCTAAATGCGAAAATTGCGGCGGTTTAACAACTTCTGTCAACGCGGCTTTGTCTGTATAAGTGCGGTGGTTTCGTCCACCGCACCCAGCTAAATGCCAAAGTTGCGGCGGTTTAACAACTTCTGTCAACGCGGCTTCGTCTGTGTAAAGTGCGGTGGTTTCGTCCACCGCACCCAGCTAAATGCCAAAGTTGCGGCGGTACGCACCCAGCCAACTACAGGGCATATGCTGATGCTGATATGAGGATCAGCCTTGCGCCGCCACTTATATGAAGCCCGCTCCGAGGACGGGAACGGACTGAAAAGACGCAATCCATTGTAAAAGAAAACATATGTTAATGTTAAGTCTAGTGTTACCTTAACTTTTGTAAGGAAGCGATCCTGGGCTGGGGTACATATCTCAGTCTACTCCAGGGTCGAAATTACAGCAATATTTATAATTTGCCGGGACTCCGTATTTCGGACCGACGATGGGGGACGGGGCCGCAGTCCCGCGGACGGGGGCGATTGTAGCGTGGGACGGGGCAGTTGGTTTCACCGAGAACACTCCGGTTATCGCCGAATAGCGCCTTCAGGGCCCCACCGAACTCAGAATCAATACGGAGGTCTTTACTATGCGATAATACCGACAAGTATCGCCGAGAGTACCTAGGCTATCGCCGGACGGTACTTACGGGACCCCGCCGGCCTGAGAGCTACTACGAAGCGGAAAGGGGGACTATGCTATGCGGGAATACCGACAAGTATCAAGTATCAATACCCACAAGTATTCACCGGTTCAAAAAAGGCCTCCTTTTCCGCCCCTTTGGCAGAAAATTGATGATGTTCATGGCGAGGCAGCTGCTGTGGGGGCAGCTCTGTCTGGTGATTGGCAGGTACGTGTGTTTTTGTGTGTTTTGGGCGTTTTTTCGTGTTGGCGTGAATTGGCTGTTTTTCTTTGTATTTTAGTGGCTGGCCTCTGGACTTCTGTTGGAATTGACGGTAGTGCTGCTGATGAGGTCTCCAAATTTCGCCCATTATGCCTCAAGAGAGTTGCAGGAGTGGCGAGGCAGCTGCTGGAGGGGCAGCTCTGTCAGTTTAATAGCAGGAGAGTATGTTTAATGGTCATTTGCAGATTGTTGTTAATTGTGTTTAATTTTGTCTATTTTTAGGTTTTATTGCCATTAAACTTCTGCTATTTGGCGCAATCAGTAGACGCCGTATAATCCGTCGCTTTCAAAGTCGCCACTGGATTGTCCATTTAGGAACCTACGTAGGTCATCGTAAGGCTCTTCGTCGGTCCATTGGCTGTCGTCGTCCATGTCCATATCCGGCTCACTGTCCGATATGGCTACTGCTGCTGCTGTATTGGCGGCTGGTTGTGGTGGCGGAGGGTGTGTAGGTGGTGTTGTCTGTAGTGGCGGCATGGCTGCCAAGCCCCCGCCTCTAGCCTCTGTCAGGTTTGCGATCAGCGTGGCCATTGCTGCCAACCTTTCCTCCAGCATTTTGAGTTTAATGGCGCTCTCTTTTAGATGTTTGGCACAGCTGCCATCGCACTGAGCTGCTGGCCGCTGCTGCTGCTGGTGTTGGCGTGGCGTCGGGGCATCATTCGCGATCGGTTGCATCGGCTTGACCCTCTGGTGTTGGCGCCCCCTGGTCGATGGCTGGGGATGATGGTCGCCATACCGATGCTGTTGCCGATGCTGCCGACCCGGTTGGTGTTGGCGTTGCTGCTGCGGGTTATGGAGTGGCTGTGGATGTGGCTGCTGCTGGCGGCGTTGGATTGGCTGTTGTCGCTGTTGTGTTGGCTGCTGCTGCTGCCGTCGATGCTCCTCCTCCCTGGCGAGCCTGTGGGCCAGGAGCCGCTGCCTGGCTGCCTTGTAGGCGCTGCAGCCCTTGTAGGCGCTGATGTGGGCGCCCTGGCAGTTGGCGCACTTGGGAGCAACGTTCCTTGGCTTGCTGCACTCCGTCGTCAGGTGTCCACCCGCGCATTTCATGCAGACAGCAGCTCGTCTACAGTATGCGCGGGTGTGGCCAAACACCTGACATCGATGGCACTGGGCAGGGTCACGGGAGACTCCAAGTCTCTCAACCGTGATGGGCCTCCCACCCAGGCGTCGCAGCTTCAACACCTCGTATTGGCCACGGTCCGGTTTGGGGGCGATCTCAGCCTCGAATAGGTTGTATTGACGGCTGCGATCGAATCGATCGGTGATTGCCCTTACAAACCGAACCGTGAACCCCTCGTTCAGCATGCCTCTGCGAATCCAATCCGGCGGCGTGGAGTGGGAGAGTCCTCGGATGAGGATCCTCAAGCCACGTTCCTGGCTGGGCTGATGCCCGAATTCGCCTTGCCGGATGTCATCGTCGGTGGTAGTGGCAGGGGTGTTTGTGATGGTGATGGCGGTGGTGGTGTTGGTGTTTGTATTGGCAGGTGTATTTGTATTTGTATTTGTATTGGCGTCATTATTATCTCTATTGTTAATTGTGGTATTGTCTGTGTGAGTGGCTGGTGATTGTCTTTGTATTGTCTGTTTTTGATGTTGGTGATGGCTGTGGGTCTGGCTATTTGTATTTATACTAGTGGCAGGGGCAGGGGCAGGGGCAGGGGCAGGGGCATGTGTTGGCTGTGTTGATTGCGGCAGAGTGGCAGGATCGGCAACTGTGTTGGTGTTGGCTGCATGTGCCGTCCGTTTCTGCTGCTTCTGCTGTTGCTCCCTCAACTCGTGCTGCCTCAGCTGCTCCTGGACAATAGCCTCTAGTTCCTCCATTGTCTGACTTTTTTTCTTCGGCTTCCCAATTGGCGGCCGCTGCTGCCGCTGCTGGTGATGGCGGCCCCGTCGTCTGGCCTGCTTCCTCTCAGCCTCACCCTCATCGTCACTCCCACTGTCGATGAGGGCGCGGCGTCGTTTTGGTGTTGGTGGGATTGACGGCATTTGTGCAGGCTCAGCATTGGCCCGGATCGACCCGCTGCTCGAGCTCGAACCAGGTTCGACTCGCAACAGGTTCGATCCGGTCGTGTGTGTGTGTGGCTGCCCGTTGGCCGTTTTGGCGCTCCGCTCTTGCGCGTCGGCTTGCCGGCTCTCCTCCGTCTTCTCCCTCTCCCGTTACTCCCGAACTGTCCGAGAGTGTGAGAGGCGGGAAAAGTGGCGTCTTTTCGGCCTTTCCCTTTGTGTTTGGCGGGATTTTGGGATTTGGCGGGGTTGCGGGATTTGCAGTTGGTATTGGCGCTGCTGTTGCTGCTGATGTTATGGGGCTCGAGGGGGAGTGGCTGTGGCCGTGGATATATCGGCCATGGCAATGGCTGGGTACTCACTCGCTGGGTGGCTGTGGCGTCGGCGCTCTGCATTGGCTGGGGCGTTGGTATTGGCGCCTGCGCCGAGGGCTCTGCTGCTGCTGCTGCTATTGGCGGTGTTGGTGTTGGTGTTGGTGTTGTTGGCTGCTGCTGCTGCTGCTAGGGCGCCTCTGCGGGCCGCTCTGCCGCCGTCGCTGTGGCGTCTGTTCGACCCTCGTCTGGCCTCGAGTGGCTCTGGTCCGGCCACCCAGGATGCGTTGTCAGTAGTATTGGCCTGGCCTCCTCGGCCACGTTCATCGTCGGTTTGTAGTTGCGTTTTGAATGGCTGCTGGTCCGGCCACCCAGATGAGGAGGTGTTTGTTTTGGCTTTGATTTTAATTCGTGTTTATTTGCAGGTACTGTCGGCGTTTGGATGTTATTTGTGGCGACCCTTGTCTGGTTTGTGTTGGCGTAAAACAGCAGGTGAGTATTTTGTGTTTTGGCAGTCTGTTTCTCCCTCCTGTTTCTTCTTCCTTTTACAGGATTTGCTGGCGTCCGGCGGCTCAACACCAGGCCATCCCGCCCTCATATAATTGGCATGAGAGACGGGTGTAACCCAGTGGAGCGGCAACAGGCGCCAGCATCTGCGTCGTCGTTGGAATTGGCAGCTGTTGGTTCGGAGTGGAGTGACGTCACGGCCATGGTCAGGCGGCAGCGTGATCAGAAGAGGCCTCCTTTTCCGCCCCTTTGGCAGAAAATTTATGATGTTGATGGCGAGGCAGCTTCTTGTTGGGCAGCTCTGTCTGGTGATTGGCAGGTGAGAGTGAATTTCTTGTGTTTTGGCAGTTTTTCGTGTTGGCGTGAATTGACTGTTTTTATACCCGATACTCAAAATGAGTATTGGGGTATATTAGATTTGTGGTAAAAGTGGATGTGTGTAACGTCCAGAAGGAATCGTTTCCGACCCCATAAAGTATATATATTCTTGATCAGCATCAATAGCCGAGTCGATTGAGCCCTGTCTGTCTGTCCGTCTGTCCGTCCGTCCGTCCGTCCGTCCGTCCGTCCGTCCGTCCGTCCGTCCCCTTCAGCGCCTAGTGCTCAAAGACTATAAGAGCTAGAGCAACGATGTTTTGGATCCAGACTTCTGTGATATGTCACTGCTACAAAAATATTTCAAAACTTCGCCCCGCCCACTTCCGCCCCCACAAAGGACGAAAATCTGTGGCATCTACATTTTTAAAGATACGATAAAACCAAAAACACAGAATCGTAGAGGATGAGTTCTAGAGTGTAAAATCTCAACCAGATCGTATAATTATTATAGCCAGAATCAAGAAAACAATTTCATTCTTTCTCGCTCTGTCTCTCTCTAACACACAGGTTTCATGGTCGGCTTTGCCAATTGCAAAATATGAGTTCAAGGATCTCAGAACCTATAAGAGCCAGAGCAACCAAATTTGGTATCCACACTCCTGTGATATCGGACCTTGACCGTTTCGTGTCCAAATTTCGCCACACCCCCTTCCGCCCCCGCAAAGGACGAAAATCTGGGGCATCCACAAATCTCAGAGACTATTAAGGCTAGAGTAACCAAATTTGGTATCCGCACTTCTGTTAGATCTCACTATAAAACGTATATCTCAGAATTTCGCCCCCCCCCCTTCCGCCCCCACAAAGAACGAAAATCTGTTGCATCCACAATATTGCACATTCGAGAAAACTAAAAACGCAGAATCATAGATAATGACCATATCTATCAGATTGCTGAATATAGATCAGATCAGATAATTTTTATAGCCAAAAGGAACAAATCAATTTGCACTGGCTACGCAGCCCCCGACGTCACGCTCAGACTGATTTTCTGTCTCTCTCGCACGCACTCCTTGTCGTGTCGTTTAATATAAGCGGCGTCTGCCGGAGGAGAGCCATACTGACTTAGTATCGGGTATAACTGTAGAGTTGCGGTCTCCGCAGCAACTCACAACGTTCCCCCTCGTTCTTTGTGTTTTAGTGGCTGGCCTCTGGACTTTTGTTGGATTGGCGGTAGTGCTGCTGATGAGGCCTCCAAATTTCGCCCATTATGCCTCGAGAGAATTGCAGGAGTGGCGAGGCAGCTGCTGGAGGGGCAGCTCTGTCAGTTTAATAGCAGGTGAGTATGTTTAATGGTCATTTGCAGATTGTTGTTAATTGTGTTTAATTATTGTCTATTTTAAGGTGGCATTGGCATTAAACTTCTGCCATTTGTCGCAATCAGTAGACGCCGTATAATCCGTCGCTTTCGAAGTCGTCACTGGATTGTCCATTTAGGAACCTACGTAGGTCCTCATAAGGCTCTTCATCGGTCCATTGGCTGTCGTCGTCCATGTCCATATCCGGCTCACCGTCCGATATGGCTACTGCTGCTGCTGTATTGGCGGCTATTGGAACTGCTGCTGCTGTTGCTGCAGCCAATTTGGTGAGTTGCTCTGCCATCTGTTCGATCCTCCTTTCCAACTCTGTTATACGCTGTACGTATAATTGCAGGTTTTGAGCGCAGCTGCCATCGCACTGGGCGTCTGGCCGCTGCTGCTGCTGGTGTTGGCGTGGCGTCGGAGCATCATTCGCGATCGGCTGCATCGGCTGGACCCTCTGGTGTTGGCGCCCCCTGGTCGATGGCTGGGGATGTTGGTCGCCATACCGATGCTGCTGCCGATGCTGCCGATCCGGTTGGTGTTGGCGTTGCTGCTGCGGATTATGGAGTGGCTGTGGATGTGGCTGTGGATGTGGCTGCTGCTGGCGACGTTGTATTGGCTGGTGTCGCTGTTGGCTTGGCTGTGGCTGCTGTCTGCGACGCTCCTCCTCCCTGGCGACCCTGTGGGCCACGAGCCTCTGCCTGGCTGCCTTGTAGGATGGGCAACCCTTGTAGGCACTGATGTGCTGGCCCTGGCAGTTGGCGCACTTGGGAGCGACGTTCCTCGGCTTGCTGCACTCCGTCGTCAGGTGTCCACCCGCGCATTTCATGCAGACAGCAGCTCGTCTACAGTATGCGCGGGTGTGGCCAAACACCTGACATCGATGGCACTGGGCAGGGTCACGGGAGACTCGAAGTCTCTCAACCGTGACGGGCCTCCCACCCAGGCGTCGCAGCTTTAACACCCCGCATTGGCCACGGTCCGGTTTGGGGGCGATCTCAGACTCGAAGAGGTTGAATTGGCGGCTGCGATCAAATTGATCGGTGATCACCCTCACAAACCGAACCGTGTACCCCTCGTTCAGCATACTGCTGCGAATCCAATCCGGCGGCATGGAGTGGGAGAGTCCTCGGATGAGGATCCTCAAGCCACGTTCCTGGCTGGGCTGATTCCCGAATTCGCCGTGCCGGATGTCATCGTCGGTGGTAGTGGCAGGGGTGTTTGTGATGGTGATGGCGGTGGTGGTGTTGGTGTTGGTAGTGGCAGGTGTATTTGTATTGGCGTCATTATTATTTCTATGGTTAATTGTGGTATTGTCTGTGTGAATGGCTGGTGATTGTCTATGTATTGGCTGTTTTCGATGTTGGTGATGGCTGTGGGTCTGGCTATTGGCAATTATAGTAGTGGCAGGGGCAGGGAGAGGGGCAAGGGCATGTGTTGGCTGTGCAGATTGCGGCATAGTGGCAGGATCGGCAACTGTGTTGGTGTTGGCTGCATCTGCCGTCCGTTTCTGCTGCTTCTGCTGTTGCTCCCGCAGCTCGTGCTGCCTCAACTGCTCCTGAACAATAGCCTCCAGCTCCTCCAGAGTTTGCCTTTTCTGGTGATGGCGGCCCCGTCGTCTGGCCTGCTTCCTCTCACCCTCATCCTCATCTTCACTCCCACTGTCGATGAGGGCGCGGCGTCGTTTTGGTGTTGGTGGGATTTGTGGTATTGGTGCCGGCTCAGCATTGGCCCGGATCGACCCGCTGCTCGAGCTCGAACCAGGTTCGACTCGCAAAAGGTTCGATCCGGTCGTGTGTGTGTGTGTGGCGGCCCGTTGGCCCGCTCCTTCTCGGCGGCTTGCCGGCTCTCCTCCGTCCTCTCCCTCTCCCGTTACTCTCGAACTATTTTGTATGTCCGAGAGCGTGAGAGGCAGGAAAAGTGGTGTCTTGTTGGGCCTTTCTTTGGGTATTATTGGTGATGGTGGGGGGGGGGGGGGGGGGGGGGGGGGGGAGGGCAATGCAAGTGGCGGGAATGGCTGTGTCTGTGTGTGTATTGGCGGCGTCTGCGTACTCACGATCGGTGCAGTCTGTGTTGGCGTTGTTATTGCTGCTGCTGATGCAGCCACCGTCGCTGTGGCGTCGGCGCTCAGCATTGGCTGGGGCGTTGGTGTTGGCGCCTTCTCCGCGGGCTCTGCTGTTGCTGCTGCTATTGGCGGTGTTGGTGTTGGTGTTGTTGGCTGCTGCTGCTGCTGCTAGGGCGGCTCTGCGGGCCGCTCTGCCGCCGTCGCTGTGGCGTCTGGTTGACCCTCGTCTGGCCATTCCTCTCGTCATAGTTGTTGTTAGTTTGTGTATTGGCGATTTGCTGTCTGTTTGTTGTTTTCCCTTACTGAAAAGTCTCTTGTGTGTGTGTGTTTGTGTTTAATGTATTTATTGGCACTTTCTGTCTCTTTACACAGTTTGTCTCTCGTTAGGTTTGTGTTTTTATAACTTAATGTTATTTATTGGCGTTTAAAATTAATCACATTTATTGGGGAGCAGAAAGTTTGTCGAGTGGAGGGAGGGACTTTTTGTCATGTCAGCGGGGGCACGGCACGGCACGGCACACGACAGACACCACAAAAAAGAAAACAAAGCACAACAGCAAGACAACGGAAAAACGGCGACACGAAAAAACGACACGAAACGGTTTTTGCACGTCCGACGATCGCGACCTCTCGAGCGGGTGGACGAGATGAGAGTGGCGGACGAGGTTCATGGTGGTACTCTCACATGTCCGCCAACTCCCATACTCTCCCCCTCAACTCGACTGGCCCGATCGCCGATCGTCATTTACCGGTGCTCTCACCCCCGGTTCCACTTTCACTCACCCCAATATTGAGTGAGATGAAAGTGGTCCGAGGGCAGCAGCACCGATAAGTAGGCAATGGAGAATTGGAATAGCCGTTTGTTTTAGTGGCTGTGTGTGTTGTCGTTGTCGTTGGTTAGCGGCCAGTGTCTTATGTTTGTGCTGTGTGTAGTGGCTGCTCTGTTGTTGGGGGATGGGATAAGATGGGGGGGGGATAAATGCCTGCTCCCGTATAACCGCCCGGATACTGTAAACTTCCGGATCTTTCGATCCGGGCGCGTGACGCTCCGAAGAGTCGACCGCATAGCATCATATGGGCGGTTGAAATGGCTTTATTGGGGCGTTTGTCAGAGTGGCGGAGGTTGGCAGTGTTAATTTTGCTCCTGCTCAACCGCATTTGGCATTTAGTGGCATTTGAAGTGGGTAGGGGGTGGGGAGGTATTGGCTGGGCATAAATTGCCGAATTTGCGACCGATAACACACTGGGCATTGATAAATGCATTTTAAATTTGAAATGGCTTTTTGGTGTGTTATCGGTCATAGTCTGGTATTTGCGTGGTATTTTTGGTAATACCACGTGTCAAGGGGAATTATGGGAATGGCAGATAGGTTGGGAAGAAGAGTAAGAAGGTAAAACTAATTAGAAAACTACGAAAAATATACAATTATCTACAGAAAACTACATTAATTTACAAAAACTTATTCCTTATATCACAGGCAAGTACTAAAACTATGGACAAACTATCTACGGACATGCAAAAACTACAGAAACAACAGGATTGACATCTACAACAAATACATTGATGCAGACGAGGTAAAATAAACGATAATTGACATACATTAACAACATATAAACATGTTAATTATATTTATTTTATTTCTAACAGGAGGACAACTACAACGAAGCACCGGCCGGCATAACAAACGCAAGGCGAACATTACGCTGTATACCGGCCGGCTCTGTTGTCCCCCTGTGTGTTGTTTATTGGCTGGCTGGTTGTGAGTATTGGCGTGCATCGTGGGCAATGATGGTGTTGATGGCGAGCGGCTCTGGTCCGGCCGCCCACGTTGCATCTGTCTGTTGGTTTGGTGCAGCAGACCGAGTGGCACTGGTCCGGCCACCCGAAGATGCATTGTCCAGTGTGTTGGCATTGGCATCGAAAAGTGATGCCAACGAATCGTGATATTGGCCGCATCCAAGTGGCTGCTGGTCCGGCCACCAGGATACGTTGTCGATTGTATTGTTGTTGGCCGCATCCGAGTGGCTGCTGGTCCGGCCACCCAGGATGCGTTGTCAGTAGAATTGGCCTGGCCTCCTCGGCCACGTTCGTCGTCAATTTGTAACGGCGTTTTGAGTGGCTGGTGGTCCGGCCACCCAGTTGAGGAGGTGTTTGCTTTGGCGTGTGATTTTAATTTGTGTTTATTTGCAGGTACTTGTCGGCGTTTGGATGCTGTTGCTGGCGACCCTTGTCTGGTTTGTGTTGGCGTGAGAGGCGTTTGCAGGTGAGTATATGTGTTTATTGGCAGCCTCTCTCCTGATTCTCCTTCTTCTTTTGCAGGATTTGCTGGCGTCCGGCGGCTCAACACCAGGCCATCCCGCCCTCACATAATTGGCATGAGAGACGGGTGCGACCCAGTGGAGCGGCAACAGGCGCCAGCATCTGCGTCGTCGTTGGAAATGGCAGCTGTATGTTTGGAGTGGCGTGACGTCACGGCCATGGTCAGGCGGCAGCGTCATCAGAAAGGGGCCTCCTTTTCCTTCCCTTTGGCAGGAATTGTCAGTGTTGATGGCGAGGCAGCTTCCTGCTGGGCAGCTCTGTCTGGTGATTGGCAGGTAAGTGTGGATTTCATGTGTTTTGGCCGTTTTTCGTGTTGTCGTGGTGCATGTGGTGGTGGTGCAGATGGTGGGCAGTGGCAGTAGCTTTGGTGCTGCTGCTTGAGGCTACAGCGGTGCTGGACGCCAGGCGATGGCTATTCAGGAGCAGGGTGGCCGTGCTGCCCGAGCTGGGACTGCTGCCGGGGCTGGGATTGTTGCTGTTGCTGCTGGAACTATTGCTGTTGGCGCCGCTGTTCTGTGGCTGCTTCTTATAGACGGCCATCAGCGGGTCGGAGGCGCGGCGAATGCTGTTCATTCGTGCTGCTGTCGCGGCTGCTGCCGAGTAACTGATGTTGCTGCTGTTTCCCCCTGCACTGCGTCGCATATTGTTGCCGTTGCTGCTCCCGCTACTGCCGCCGCACCCGTTGACGGGACTTTGGCCGTTGTGGCTGCTGGTGCTGCTGTGTCCGGGGCAGACTAGCGTCTCCTCCAGCTGAAACTTCTTGACCAGAGCCTTCACCGAGGTGGCCGATCCATGGGACTCTCCCGTGGGTGCCTTGCGGATCACTTTCGGTGTGGTGGGCGCATCGGGAAAGAGTGTCAGGGTGGCCACCACTGTGGCGAACTCGTCGAGGCCGTTGCTGCCCAGCTGGATGGTGGCCTGCACCGGGGGCTTCTTCACAAATGTCGCCGTGTATGTGTTCTCCTTGTCCGAGTCGGAGGCTCGACGTGTAGGTGTCACGATCTGAGTGGGCTTGGCGGACAGGCAGACCGTGTTGCTCTGTCCGTGTCCATTGCTGGTCAGCGTGTGTATGGCTGTCGTTGTCTCTGTGCTGGTGCTGGTGCTGGTGCTGGTGCTGCTTATGGGGCTTCCCAGGAGCTTCCCGGTGGCAATGGGTATCTTTGAGATGCTGCTACTGCTCCCATTGCTGTGGGCCCGATGGTGGCCATTGTGCGTGGGTTTGTTGCTGCCACTGCTTGGCTTCTGTTGCTTTTGTTGTTCCTGTGACTGCTGTTGCTGTTCCTGCTCCTCTGCCTTCTCCTCGGCCACTGGCTCCTCCACTTCTTCATCCTCAAGGTCGTCTTCTTCCTCCTCCTCTTCCTCTTCCTCTTCAGCATCGCTCTGAGCCTGCAGATACATTTGTCTATCCATCGAGCTCTCATCCTTCAGCCAGACATGTTCCACGCATCCAGCGGCACTCATGCGATCGTTTGGCTTAATTCGCAATGCGCGGCGTATGAAATCGATGGCCACTGGCGAGACGCCACCGAATAGGTTGTCCGGAAAGGTGAGCGCACACTGCGAGATATTGAGGAAGGTCTCCTGCTTGGTGCCCCCGCCAAAGGGCGAGAAGCCGGAGAGCAAGACATAGGTGAGAACGCCCACGGACCAGATGTCCGTCAGCAGGGAGAGCGGCTCGTACTGGAGCACCTCGGGGGCCACGTAGTCGGGTGTGCCGGCCATCTCGCGGACATTGATGCCCTCGCACACAACGCGCGAGATCCCAAAGTCACAGAGCTTGAGGCCATCTTCTATACGCTCGCCGGCGAGCAAAATGTTCTGTGGCTTGAGGGCCAGGTGGGCAATGGATCGGTCGTGGAGAAACTTGAGAGCCTTCAGCACCTCTCGCATGCAGTGGCGGGCCTGGGCCTCTGTCAGGCACTCCTCGTTGTCCAGTATGGTCTGCAGCTCGCCACCAGTGGCCAGTTCCAGCAGCAGGGCTGTGTCCGAACGGGTCTCGTGCACCGCATTCAGATTGACAATGTTCTCCTCGCCCTCGCAGAGTATTAGGACGGCGATCTCGTGTTTGATCTCCTTGTCGCTGCTCTGTGCGCGTCGGCGTCGCTTCAAGAACTTTGCCGCGAAATGGGAGCACGTGTTCTTGTGAATGGCACGGCGAACGGCGGCGAATTTGCCCCTGGCAAACGGCGTCTGTTCCACCTCGTAGATCTCGTTGATGTCATGCGACACGAGCAATCCGTTAAAGCGTTCGGCATCTACATCCAAAAGGCCATCGCCTATGGGAAAGATTCCCTTTTCGGTGAACATGATCTATCGATCTGTGCCGTGTCGCCATTGACGTTTTTTTTCTGTGTTGCCCTGTTTTCTTTTTGTGGTGTCTGTCGTGTGCCGTGCCGTGCCGTGCCGCCCATCCTCCACCACACCCATTACTTACCTTGACAAACTTTTGCTCCCGTCCACATCACAAACCAAAAAGAGAATAAAAGTGCCAATAAATACATTAAACACAAACAAACACACACAAGAGACTTTTCAATTAAAAAACAACAAACAGGCAGCAGATCGCCAACACACAAACCAACAGCCAGCCATGACCAGAGGAATGGCCAGACGAGGGACAACCAGACGACACAGCGACGGCGGCAGAGCGGCCCGCAGAGGCGCCCTAGCAGCAGCAGCAGCAGCCAACAACACCAACACCAACACCAACACCGCCAATAGCAGCAGCAGCAGCAGAGCCCTCGGCGCAGGCGCCAACACCAACGCCCCAGCCAATGCAGAGCGCCGACGCCACAGCCTTCCATCGAGTGAGTACCCAGCCATTGCCATGGCCGATATATCCACGGCCACAGCCACTCCCCCTCGAGACCCGTCACAAAAACCGCGCCAACCACAAAGGGAAAGGCCGAAAAGACGCCGCTCTCACTGCCACTTTTCCCGCCTCTCACGCTCTTGGACGCACAAAACTGTTCAGGAGTAACGGGAGAGGGAGAAGTCGGAGGAGAGCCGGCAAGCCGACGCGCAAGAGCGAAGCGCCAAAACAGCCAACGGGCAGCCACACACACACACACGACCGGATCGAACCTGTTGCGTGTCGAACCTGGTTCGAGCTCGAGCAGAGGGTCGATCCGAGCCATAGCCCAGCCTGCTCCAATGCCACAAATCCCACCAACACCAAAACGACGCCGCGCCCTCATCGACAGTGGGAGTGACGATGAGGGTGAGAGGAAGCAGGCTAGACGACGGGGCCGCCATCACCAGCAGCGGCAGCAAACACAAAACACAAATACAAACACCAACACCGTCACCGCCACTCACACCAGCACCATCGCCAATACCAACACCAACACAACAACTGCCACTCCCAATACACACACCCTTGCCATTGCCAATGACATCCGGCACGGCGAGTTCGGGCATCAGCCTGTGGAGGACAGAGGCTTGAGGATCCTCATCCGAGGTCTTCCCCATTCCACGCCCTCTGACTGGTTCCGGGACTGTATGCAGGCCGAGGGGTACACGGTCCGGTTTACTCGGGCGATCACCGATCGATTCGATCGCAGCCGCCAATACAACCTCTTCGAGGCTGAGATCGCCCCCAAACCGGACCGTGGTCAATTCGATGTGTTGAAGCTGCGACGCCTGGGTGGGAGGCCCGTCACGGTTGAGAGACTTGGAGTCTCCCGTGACCCTGCCCAGTGCCATCGATGTCAGGTGTTTGGCCACACCCGCGCATATTGTAGACGAGCTGCTGTCTGCATGAAATGCGCGGGTGGACATCAGACGACGGAGTGCAGCAAGCCAAGGGCCGTCAATCCCAAATGCGCAAACTGCCAAGGCGCCCACATCAGCGCCTACAAGGGCTGCAGCGCCTACAAGGCAGCCAGGCAGCGGCTCCTGGCCCACAGGGTCGCTGTCCAGGAGCATCGACGGCAACAGCCACAGCAAATGCAGCAGCCAATACAGCAGCAACAGCCAGCACATCGTCTCCAGCAGCCATCACAACGTCACCAGCAGCCACTACAGCGACAGTTGCAGCAGCAGCCACCCACACAGCCACTCCACCCACAGCCGAAGCAGCAACGCCAACGCGGTCCGGGTCGGCAGCATCGGCAACAGCTACAGCATCGCGACCAACATCCCCAGCCACTGGCCGAGGGGCGCCAACACCACAGGGTCCTGTCGATGCAGCCGATCCCAAATCGTGCTCCGACGCCACGCCAACCCCAGCTACAGCAGCAGCCAGGCGCCCAGTGCGATGGGAGCTGTGCCCATATCCTGAAAAGATATGCCGTAAAAATTAAAGAGCTGGAGGATAAGCTGGCAGCAATTTTGACGAAACTGACAAACCTGCTGCAGGCAAGGGACGAGAGCACGGGAGGAGTGCCGCCACTTCAGACAAAAACAGCAGCAGCAGCATCCACACAGCCATCACCACGACCAACTGCAAATACGCACCATGACGCCGCAGCCATATCGGACTCCGAATCCGATATGGACTGCGAAGCAATTGACGACGAACATGACGACGAATGGACCGACCACCATCTATTCGACGATCTGGAGGGTCTGGGCCAAGTGTGGAGGGCCCAAATCGCCAGCGCACGCGAAAGCATGCGATCGGGCGGTGCCTGTTAATGCGCCCAATCGTTGATCCAGAGACAGCCACTGCAACAAAGGAAAAAAGACGTCAATACGGACAACAACGAAAAACGGCCAAAACACACAAAATCCACACTTACCTGCCAATCACCAGACAGAGCTGACCAACAAGAAGCTGCCTCGCCATCAACTTCAACAATTTCCTGCCAAATGGGAGGAATATGAGGCCCCTTTCTGATGACGCTGCCACCGACCATCACAATGACGTCACGCGACTCCAATCAGACAACAGCCATTCCAACGACGACGCAGATGCTGGCGTCTGTTGCCGCTCCGCTGGGTCGCACCCGTCTCTCATGCCAATTATGTGAGGGCGGGATGGCCCGATGTTGAGCCGCCGGACGCCAGCAAATCCTGCAAAAGAAGGTGAAACAGGAGAGAGGCTGCCGATAAACACGAATACTCACCCGCAAACGTCTCTTACGCCAACACAAATCAGACAAGGGTCGCCAGCCACAACATCCAAATCAACGAAAGGCACCTGCAAATAAACGCAAATTAAAATCAAAAAGCCAAAACAAACACCTCCTCACCTGAGTGGCCGGACCAGCAGCCATTCAAAACGCAACTACAAATTGACGAAGAACGTGGCCGAGGAGGCCAGGCCAATCCACCTGACAGCGCATCCTGGGTGGCCGGACCAGCAGCCACTTGGATGCGGCCAATCAACAATTAAAATCGACAACGCATCCTGGTGGCCGGACCAGTTCGCCACTTGGATGCGGCCAATAACTCCGACCATTGCCATCACACACCGATGCCAATGCCAACACGATGACAATGCAGTTGGGTGGCCGGACCAGTGCCCCTCGAGTGCAGCAGCCAACACTAACCAACAGACAGATGCAACGTGGGCGGCCAGACCAGAGCCGCTTGCCATCAAGACCATCATTGCCCACGATGCACGCCAATACTCACAACCAGCCAATAAACAACACACAGGGGGACAACAGAGCCGGCCGGTATACAGCGTAATGTTCGCATTGCGTTTGTTATGCCGGCCGGGTGCTTCGTTGTAGTTGTCCTCCTGTTAGAAATAAAATAAATATAATTAATATGTTTATATGTGTGTAAATGTATGTCAATTATCGTTTATTTTACCTTGTCTGCATCAATGTTCTTGTTGTAGATGTCAATCCTGTTGTTTTTTGTAGTTTTTGCATGTCCGTAGATAGTTTGTCCATAGTTTTAGTTACTAGCCTGTGATATTAGGAACAAGTTTTTGTAAATTAATGTAGTTTTTCTGTAGTTAATTGTATATTATTAGTAGTTTTCTGATTAGTTTTATTACCTTTTTCCTCTTCTTCCCCACCTATCTGCCATTCCCATATTTCCCCTGACATGTGGTATTACTAAAATTACCACGCAAATACCAGACTTGACCGATAACACACCAAAAAAGCCAATACAAATTCAAATTGCATTTCTCAATGCCCAGTGTGTTATCGGTCGCAACTTCGGCAATTATGCCCAGCCAATTCCTCACCCACCCCCCACCCACTTCAAATGCCACTAAATGCCAAATGAGGCTGAGCAGGAATAAAATGAACACTGCCATCCTTCGCCACTCAGCCAAATGCCCCAACAATGCCAATACAACCGCCCACAAGATGCTATGCGGTCGACTCTTCGGAGCGTCTCGCGCCCGGATCGTAAGATCCGGAAGTTGAAAGTATCCGGGCGGTTATACGGGAGCAGGCAAACTTTCCCCTTCCCATCCCATCCCATCCTTGACAACAGAGCAGCCAATTCACACAGCACAGAGAAACATTAGACACGGGCCATTGCCCAACAACAACACACACAGCCACTGAAACAGAAGGCCGTTTAAATCTTCCATTGCCTACTTATCGGTGCTGCTGCCCTCGGACTACTTTCATCTCACTGAATATTGGGGTGAGTGAAAGTGGAACCGGGGGTGAGAGCACCGGTAAGTGACGACCGGCGTGGGAGTGGGGTAGTTGGCGGACATGTGAGAGTTCCACCATGAACCTCGTCCGCCACTCTCATCTCGTCCACCCGCTCGAGAGGTCGCGATCGTCGGACGTATATAAATTGAACCATCGCCGCCGCCATTAAAATAAAATAAAATCGCAAGTTTGTTTGTTCGTTGCCATCAGTGTTGCCCGTGTCGTTTGTCGTTTTGACTGTTTTGTCGTTTATCGTTTGCCGTGTCATTTGTGCTCTGGTGCCAAAAAATAAAGACAGTGAAGGCCAGACGACGCCAAGCCAAGCCAGGCAGCAGCCATTTTGTGTCGCCCCCCCCCCCCCCTCACCATTCGCCGCTGCACATGACCATTCCAAACGCGGAAAAGTGATCCTCGCCAATCCACCACGCTCCAGCCCTTCCTTCACCCCACCCACTACTATCTCCGACAAGCTTTAGTTCCTGTGCCGCTACAAACATCACAAACATCACAAACTAAAAGAGATAACTGTGATAGACAAGAAAAAAAGAGAACTAAGGTGCCAATAAATACATTAAATACAAACACACACAAGAGACTTTTCAATTAAAGAACAACAAACAGGCAGCAGATCGCCAACACACAAACCAACAGCCAGCCATGACCAGAGGAATGGCCAGACGAGGGACAACCAGACGACACAGCGACGGCGGCAGAGCGGCCCGCAGAGGCGCCCTAGCAGCAGCAGCAGCAGCCAACAACACCAACACAAACACCGCCAATAGCAGCAGCAGCAGCAGAGCCCTCGGCGCAGGCGCCAAAACCAACGCCCCAGCCAATGCAGAGCGCCGACGCCACAGCCATCCATCGAGTGAGTACCCAGCCATTCCCATGGCCGACATATCCACGGCCACAGCCACTCCTCCCTCGAGACCCATCACATCAGCAGCAACAGCAGCGCCAATACCAACCGCAAATCCCGCAACCCTGCCAAATCACAAAATCCCGCCAAACACAAAGGGAAAGGCCGAAAAGACGCCACTTTTCCCGCCTCTCACGCTCTCGGACATACAAAACTGTTCGTGTGTAACGGGAGAGGGAGAAGACGGAGGAGAGCCGGCAAACCGACGCGCAAGAGCGGAGCGCCAAAACGGCCAACGGGCAGCCACACACACACACACGACCGGATCGAACCTGTTGCGTGTCGAACCTGGTTCGAGTTCGAGCAGCGGGTCGATCCGTGCCAATGCCCAGCCTGCACAAATACCACCAATCCCACCAACACCAAAACGACGCCGCGCCCTCATCGACAGTGGGAGTGACGATGAGGGTGAGGGTGAGAGGAAGCAGGCCAGACGACGGGGCCGCCATCACCAGCAGCGGCAGCAGCGGCCGCCAATTGGGAAGCCGAAGAAGAAAAGCCAGACACTGGAGGAGCTAGAGGCTATTGTCCGGGAGCAGTTGAGGCAGCACGAGCTGCGGCAGCAACAACAGAGGCAGCAGAAACGGACAACAAATACAGCCAACACCAACACAGTTGCCGATCCTGCCACTATGCCGCAATCTGCACAGCGAACACATGCCCCTGCCCCTGCCCGTGCCCCTGCCACTACTATACATGCCAATAGCCAGACCCACAGCCATCACCAACATCGACAAAGGCCAATACATAGACAATCACCAGCCATTTACATAGACAATACTGACAATATCAATACAAATAATGACGCCAACGCAATTACAATTACAAATACACCTGCCAAGACCAATACCAACACCACCACCGCCATCACCATCACAAACACCCCTGCCACTACCACCGACGATGACATCCGGCACGGCGAATTCGGGCATCAGCCCAGCCAGGAACGTGGCTTGAGGATCCTCATCCGAGGACTCTCCCACTCCATGCCGCCGGATTGAATTCGCAGCAGTATGCTGAACGAGGGGTTCACGGTTCGGTTTGTAAGGGCAATCACCGATCGATTCGATCACAGCCGCCAATTCAATCTCTTTGAGGCTGAGATCGCCCCCAAACCGGACCGTGGCCAATGCGGGGTGTTGAAGCTGCGACGCCTGGGTGGGAGGCCCGTCACGGTTGAGAGACTTGGAGTCTCCCGTGACCCTGCCCAGTGCCATCGATGTCAGGTGTTTGGCCACACCCGCGCATATTGTAGACGCGCTGCAGTTTCATGAAATGCGCGGGTGGACACCTGACGACGGAGTGCAGAAAGCCAAGGAACGTTGCTCCCAAGTGCGCCAACTGCCAGGGCCAGCACATCAGCGCCTACAAGGGCTGCAGCGCCTACAAGGCAGCCAGGCAGCGGCTCCTGGCCCACAGGGTCGCTGTCCAGGAGCATCGACGGCAGCAGCAGCAGCCTCAGCGAATACGGCTACAGCCACAGCCAATGCAGCAGCCAATACAGCAGCAACAGCCAGCACATCGTATCCAGCAGCCACCACAACGTCACCAGCAGCCACTACAGCGACAGTTGCAGCAGCAGCCACCCACACAGCCACTCCACTCACAGCCGCAGCAGCAACGCCAACGCCAACGCGGTCCGGGTCGGCAGCATCGGCAACAGCTACAGCATCGCGACCAACATCCCCAGCCACTGGCCGAGGGGCCAGCGCACGCGAAAGAATGCGATCGGGCGGCGCCTATTGATGTGCCCAATCGTCGATCCAGAGACAGCCACTGCAACAAAGGAAAGAGACGTCTATACGGACAACAACGAAAAACGGCCAAAACACACAAAAATCACACGTACCTGCCAATCACCAGACAGAGCTGACCATCAAGAAGCTGCCTCGCCATCAACAATGACAATTTCCTGCCAAAGGGATGGAAAAGGAGGCCTTCTTTGATGACGCTGCCGCCTGACCATGGCCGTGACGGCCCGCCAATCCGAACCAACAGCTGCCATTTCCAACGACGACACAGATGCTGGCGCCTGTTGCCGCTCCACTGGGTCACACCCGTCTCTCATGCCTGGCCTGCTTCCTCTCTCCCTCATCCTCATCTTCGCTCCCACTGTCGATGAGGGCGCGGCGTCGTTTTGGTGTTGGTGGGATTGGTGGCATTTGTGTAGGCTGGGCTATGGCTCGGATCGACCCGCTGCTCGAGCTCGAACCAGGTTCGACTCGCAACAGGTTCGATCCGGTCGTGTGTGTGTGTGTGGCGGCCCGTTGGCCGTTTTGGCGCTCCGCTCTTGCGCGTCGGCTTGCCGGCTCTCCTCCGTCTTCTCCCTCTCCCGTTACTCCTGAACAGTTTTGTGCGTCCAAGAGCGTGAGAGGCGGGAAAAGTGGCAGTGAGAGCGGCGTCTTTTCGGCCTTTCCCTTTGTGGTTGGCGCGGTTTTTGTGATGGGGCTCGAGGGGGGAGTGGCTGTGGCCGTGGCTATATCGGCCATGGCAATGGCTGGGTACTCACTCGATGGATGGCTGTGGCGTCGGCGCTGTGCATTGGCTGGGGCGTTGGTGGTGGCGCCTGCGCCGAGGGCTCTGCTGCTGCTGCTGCTATTGGCGGTGTTTGTGTTGGTGTTGTTGGCTGCTGCTGCTGCTGCTAGGGCGCCTCTGCGGGCCGCTCTGCCGCCGTCGCTGTGGCGTCTGGTTGACCCTCGTCTGGGCATTCCTCTGGTCATGGCTGGCTGTTGGTTTGTGTGTTGGCGGTCTGCTGCCTGTTTGTTGTTTTTAATTGAAAAGTCTCTTGTGTGTGTGTGTTTGTGTTTAATGTATTTATTGGCACTTTTATTCTTTTTTGTTTTATGATGTGGACGGGAACAAAAGTTTGTCAAGGTAATTAATGGGTGTGGTGAAGGAAGGGCGGCACGGCACGGCACACAACAGACACCACAAAAGAAAACAGGGCAACACAGAAAAAGAAAACGTCAATGGCGACACGGCACAGAACAACGAAAAAAGCGACACGACACGAAACGGTTCTGGCACGTCCGACGATCGCGACCTCTCGAGCGGGTGGACGAGATGAGAGTGGCGGACGAGGTTCATGGTGGAACTCTCACATGTCCGCCAACTCCCATACCCTCTCCTCCACACTCGAATGGCCCGATCGCCGATCGTCATTTACCGGTGCTCTCACCCCCGGTTCCACTTTCACTCACCCCAATATTGAGTGAGATGAAAGTGGTCCGAGGGCAGCAGCACCGATAAGTAGGCAATGGAGAATTGGAATAGCCGTTTGTTTTAGTGGCTGTGTGTGTTGTCGTTGTCGTTGGTTAGCGGCCAGTGTCTTATGTTTGTGCTGTGTGTAGTGGCTGCTCTGTTGCTGGGGGATGGGATAGGATGGGGGGGGGATAAATGCCTGCTCCCGTATAACCGCCCGGATACTGTAAACTTCCGGATCTTTCGATCCGGGCGCGTGACGCTCCGAAGAGTCGACCGCATAGCATCATATGGGCGGTTGAAATGGCTTTATTGGGGCGTTTGGCAGAGTGGTGGAGGTTGGCAGTGTTCATTTTGCTCCTGCTCAACCGCATTTGGCATTTAGTGGCATTTGAAGTGGGTAGGGGGTGGGGAGGAATTGGCTGGGCATAAATTGCCGAATTTGCGACCGATAACACACTGGGCATTGATAAATGCATTTTAAATTTGAAATGGCTTTTTGGTGTGTTATCGGTCATAGTCTGGTATTTGCGTGGTATTTTTGGTAATACCACGTGTCAAGGGGAATTATGGGAATGGCAGATAGGTTGGGAAGAAGAGTAAGAAGGTAAAACTAATTAGAAAACTACGAAAAATATACAATTAACTACAGAAAAACTACATTAATTTACAAAAACTTAGTTCTAATATCACAGGTAAGTAACTAAAACTATCTACGGACATGCAAAAACTACAAAAAACAACAGGATTGACATCTACAACAAATACATTGATGCAGACGAGGTAAAATAAACGATAATTGACATACATTTACAACATATAAACATATTAATTATATTTATATTTAAATATATTTTCTAACAGGAGGACAAACAACAACGGAGCACCGGCAGGCATATCAAACGCAATGCGAACATTACGCTGTATACCGGCCGGCTCTGTTGTCCCCCTGTGTGTTGTTTAGTGGCGATGGCTGGATTGATGGTGTTGGCGTGCATCGTGGGCAAAGTTGGAGATGGCGAGCGGCTCTAGTCCGGCCGCCCACGTTGCATCTGTCTGTTGGTTTAATGCAGCAGACCGAGTGGCACTGGTCCGGCCACCCGAGATGCGTTGTCCAGTGTGTTGGCGTTGACATCGGTGTGTGATGTCAGACTGTCAGTATTATTGGCCGCATCCAAGTGGCAACTGGTCCGGCCACCAGGATACGTTGTCGATTTACTTGTTGATTGGCCGCATCCGAGTGGCTGCTGGTCCGGCCACCAGGATGCGTTGTCAGCAGAGTTGGCCTGGCCTCCTCGGCCACGTTCGTCATCGGTTCAAAAAAGGCCTCCTTTTCCGCCCCTTTGGCAGAAAATTGATGATGTTCATGGCGAGGCAGCTGCTGTGGGGGCAGCTCTGTCTGGTGATTGGCAGGTACGTGTGTTTTTGTGTGTTTTGGGCGTTTTTTTTTTTCGTGTTGGCGTGTATTGACTGTTTTCTTTTGTATTTTAGTGGCTGGCCTCTGGACTTCTGTTGGAATTGACGGCAGTGCTGCTGATGAGGCCTCCAAATTACGCCCATTATGCCTCAAGAGAGTTCCAGGAGTGGCGAGGCAGCTGCTGGAGGGGCTGCTCTGTCGGTTTAAAAGCAGGTGAGTATGTTTGTTGGTCATTTGCAGATTGTTGTTAATTGTGTTTAATTATACCCGATACTCAAAATGAGTATTGGGGTATATTAGATTTGTGGTAAAAGTGGATGTGTGTAACGTCCAGAAGGAATCGTTACCGACCCCATAAAGTATATATATTCTTGATCAGCATCAATAGCCGAGTCGATTGAGCCCTGTCTGTCTGTCCGTCTGTCCGTCCGTCCGTCCGTCCGTCCGTCCGTCCGTCCCCTTCAGCGCCTAGTGCTCAAAGGCTATAAGAGCTAGAGCAACGATGTTTTGGATCCAGACTTCTGTGATATGTCACTGCTACAAAAATATTTCAAAACATCGCCCCGCCCACTTCCGCCCCCACAAAGGACGAAAATCTGTGGCATCCACATTTTTAAAGATACGATAAAACCAAAAACGCAGAATCGGTGAGGATGACCATATCTTCTACAGTGCAAAATCTGAACCAGATCGTATAATGATTATAGCCAGAATCAAGAAAACAATTTCATTCTTTCTCGCTCTGTCTCTCTCTAGCACACAGGTTTCATGGTCGGTTTTGTCAATTGCAAAATATGAGTTCAAGGATCTCAGAACCTATAAGAGCCAGAGCAACCAAATTTGGTATCCACACTCCTGTGATATCGGACCTTGACCGTTTCGTGTCCAAATTTCGCCACACCCCCTTCCGCCCCCGCAAAGGACGAAAATCTGGGGCATTCACAAATCTCAGAGACTATTAAGACTAGAGTAACCAAATTTGGTATCCGCACTTCTGTTAGATCTCACTATAAAACGTATATCTCAGAATTTCGCCCCACCCCCTTCCGCCCCCACAAAAGACGAAAATCTGTTGCATCCACAATATTGCACATTCGAGAAAATTAAAATGCAGAATCATAGATAATGACCATATCCATCAGATTGCTGAATCTGGATCAGATCGGATCATTTTTGTAGCCAAAAGCAAGAAATCAATTTTCAGTGGCTACGCAGCGCCCGACGTCACGCTCAGACTGATTTTCTGTCTCTCTCGCACGCACTCTTTGTCGTGTCGTTTAATATTAGCCGCGTCTGCCGGAGGAGAGTTATACTGACTTAGTATCGGGTATAACCGTAGAGTTGCGGTGTCCGCAGCAACTCACAACGTTCCCCCTCGTTTTATTGGCATTAAACTTCTGCTATTTGTCGCAATCAGTAGACGCCGTTTAATCCGTCACTTTCGGAGTCGCCACTGGATTCTCCATTTAGAAACCTACCTAGGTCCTCATAAGGCTCTTCATCGGTCCATTGGCTGTCGTCGTCCATGTCCATATCCGGCTCACCGTCCGATATGGCCACTGCTGCTGCTGTATTGGCGGCTATTGGAACCGCTGCTGCTGCTGCTGCAGCCAATGTGGTGAGCTGCTCTGCCATCCGTTCGATCCTCCTTTCCAACTCTGTTATACGCTGTACGTACAATTGCAGGTTTCGAGCGCAGCTGCCATCACACTGGGCGTCTGGCCGCTGCTGCTGCTGGTGTTGGCGTGGCGTCGGAGCATCATTCGCGATCGGCTGCATCGGCTGGACCCTCTGGTGTTGGCGCCCCCTGGTCGATGGCTGGGGATGATGGTCGCCATACCGATGCTGTTGCCGATGCTGCCGACCCGGTTGTTGTTGGCGTTGCTGCTGCGGATTATGGAGTGGCTGTGGATGTGGCTGCTGCTGGCGACGTTGTATTGGCTGGTGTCGCTGTTGGCTTGGCTGTGGCTGCTGTCTGCGACGCTCCTCCTCCCTGGCGACCCTGTGGGCCACGAGCCTCTGCCTGGCTGCCTTGTAGGATGGGCATCTTTTGTATGCGCTGATGTGCTGGCCCTGGCAGTTGGCGCATTTGGGATTGACGGCCCTTGGCTTGCTGCACTCCGTCGTCAGGTGCCCGCCCGCGCATTTCATGCAAACTGCAGCGCGTCTACAATATGCGCGGGTGTGGCCAAACACCTGACATCGATGGCACTGGGCAGGGTCACGGGAGACTCCAAGTCTCTCAACCGTGACGGGCCTCCCACCCAGGCGTCGCAGCCTTAACACCCCGCATTGGCCACGGTCCGGTTTGGGGGCGATATCAGCCTCGAAGAGGTTGAATTGGCGGCTGCGATCAAATCGATCGGTGATCACCCTTACAAACCGAACCGTGAACCCCTCATTCAGCATGCTGCTGCGAATCCAATCCGGCGGCGTGGAGTGGGAGAGTCCTCGGATGAGGATCCTCAAGCCACGTTCCTGGCTGGGCTGATGCCCGAATTCGCCGTGCTGGATGTCATCGTCGGTGGTAGTGGAAGGGGTGTTTGTTATGGTGATGGCGGTTGTGGTGTTGGTGTTTGTATTGGCGGGTGTATTTGTATTTGTATTGGCGTCATTATTATCTTTATTGTTAATTGTGGTATTGTCTGTGTGAATGGCTGGTGATTGTCTATGTATTGGCTGTTGTCGATGTTGGTGATGGCTGTGGGTCTGGCTATTGGCAATTATAATAGTGGCAGGGGCAGGGGCAGGGGCAGGGGCAGGGGCATGTGTTGGCTGTGCAGATTGCGGCATAGTGGCAGGATCGGCAACTGTGTTGGTGTTGGCTGCATGTGCCGTCCGTTTCTGCTGCTTCTGCTGTTGCTCCCTCAGCTCGTGCTGCCTCAGCTGCTCCTGGACAATAGCCTCCAGCTCCTCCATTGTCTGCCTTTTCTTCTTCGGCTTCCTAATTGGCGGCCGTTGCTGCCGCTGCTGGTGATGGCGGCCCCGTCTTCTGGCCTGCTTCCTCTCACCCTCATCCTCATCTTCGCTCCCACTGTCGATGAGGGCGCGGCGTCGTTTTGGTGTTGGTGGGATTGGCTGTGATTGTGGTTGTGATTGTGGTTGTGTAGTTGCTGCTGTTTGTCGTAGTATTGGTGCTGACTGGGCTATGGCTCGGATCGACCCGCTGCTCGAACTCGAACCAAGTTCGACACGCAACGGGTTCGATCCGGTCGTGTGTGTGTGTGTGGCGGCCCGTTGGCCGTTTTGGCGCTCCGCTCTTGCGCGTCGGCTAGCCGGCTCTCCTCCGTCTTCTCCCTCTCCCGTTACTACCGAACGGTTTTGTATGTCCGAGAGCGTGAGAGGCGGGAAAAGCGGCAGCGAGAGCGGCGTCCCATCGGCCCTTCGCTTTGCGTTTGGCGCGGTTTTTGTGATGTGTCTCGAGGGGGAGTGGCTGTGGCCGTGGATATATCGGCCATGGCAATGGCTGGGTACTCACTCGATGGAAGGCTGTGGCGTCGGCGCTCTGCATTGGCTGGGGCGTTGGTGTTGGCGCCTGCGCCGAGGGCTCTGCTGCTGCTGCTGCTATTGGCGGTGTTGGTGTTGGTGTTGGTGTTGTTGGCTGCTGCTGCTGCTGCGAGGGCGCCTCTGCGGGCCGCTCTGCCGCCGTCGCTGTGTCGTCTGGTTGTCCCTCGTCTGGCCATTCCTCTGGTCATGGCTGGCTGTTGGTTTGTGTGTTGGCGATCTGCTGCCTGTTTGTTGTTCTTTAATTGAAAAGTCTCTTGTGTGTGTTTGTGTTTAATGTAATTTATTGGCACTTTTATTCTCTTTTTTTTTTACGATGTGGACGGGAACAAAAGTTTGTCAAGGTAATAATGGGTGTGGTGGAGGAAGGGCGGCACGGCACGGCACGGCACACGACAGACACCACAAAAAAGAAAACAAAGCACAACAGCAAGACAACGGAAAAACGGCGACACGAAAAAACGACACGAAACGGTTATGGCACGTACGTCCGACGATCACGACCTCTCGAGCGGGTGGACGAGATGAGAGTGGCGGACGAGGTTCATGGTGGTACTCTCACATTTCCGCCAACTCCCATACTCTCCCCCTCAACTCGACTGGCCCGATCGCCGATCGTCATTTACCGGTGCTCTCACCCCCGGTTCCACTTTCACTCACCCCAATATTGAGTGAGATGAAAGTGGTCCGAGGGCAGCAGCACCGATAAGTAGGCAATGGAGAATTGGAATAGCCGTTTGTTTTAGTGGCTGTGTGTGTTGTCGTTGTCGTTGGTTAGCGGCCAGTGTCTTATGTTTGTGCTGTGTGTAGTGGCTGCTCTGTTGCTGGGTGATGGGATAGGATGGTGGGGGGGGGGGGGGGATAAATGCCTGCTCCCGTATAACCGCCCGGATACTGTAAACTTCCGGATCTTTCGATCCGGGCGCGTGACGCTCCGAGGAGTCGACCGCATAGCATCATATGGGCGGTTGAAATGGTTTTATTGGGGCGTTTGGCAGAGTGGCGGAGGTTGGCAGTGTTAATTTTGCTCCTGCTCAACCGCATTTGGCATTTAGTGGCATTTGAAGTGGGTAGGGGGTGGGGAGGAATTGGCTGGGCATAAATTGCCGAATTTGCGACCGATAACACACTGGGCATTGATAAATGCATTTTAAATTTGAAATGGCTTTCTGGTGTGTTATCAGTCATAGTCTGGTATTTGCGTGGTATTTTTGGTAATACCACGTGTCAAGGGGAATTATGGGAATGGCAGATAGATTGGGAAGAAGAGTAAGAAGGTAAAACTAATTAGAAAACTACGAAAAATATACAATTATCTACAGAAAACTACATTAATTTACAAAAACTTATTCCTAATATCACAGGCAAGTACTAAAACTATGGACAAACTATCTACGGACATGCAAAAACTACAGAAACAACAGGATTGACATCTACAACAAATACATTGATGCAGACGAGGTAAAATAAACGATAATTGACATACATTTACAACATATAAACATATTAATTATATTTATTTTATTTCTAACAGGAGGACAAACAACAACGGAGCACCGGCCGGCATAACAAACGCAATGCGTTGTGTTGTTTATTGGCTGGATGTGTGTATTGGCGTGCATCGTGGGCAATGATGGTGTTGATGGCAAGCGGCTCTGGTCCGGCCGCCCACGCTGCATCTGTCTGGTGGAGATGGCGCATCCAATCGAGTGGCACTGGTCCGGCCACCCGAGATGCGCTCGTGGGATGGAGTGGCATTGACATCGGTGTGTGATGCCAACGAATCATGTAATTGGCCGCATCCTAGTGGCTGCTGGTCCGGCCACCAGGATGCGTTGTCGATTTTTGTTGTTGATTGGCCGCATCCAAGTGGCTGCTGGTCCGGCCACCAGGATGCGTTGTCAGCAGAGTTGGCCTGGCCTCCTCGGCCACGTTCGTCATCGGTTCAAAAAAAGGCCTCCTTTTCCGCCCCTTTGGCAGAAAATTGATGTTAATGGCGAGGCAGCTGCTGGGGGGCAGCTCTGTCTGGTAATTGGCAGGTACGTGTGTTTTTGTGTGTTTTGGGCGTGAATTGGCTGTTTTTCTTTGTATTTTAGTGGCTGGCCTCTGGACTTCTGTTGGAATTGACGGTAGTGCTGCTGATGAGGTCTCCAAATTTCGCCCATTATGCCTCAAGAGAGTTGCAGGAGTGGCGAGGCAGCTGCTGGAGGGACAGCTCTGTCAGTTTAATAGCAGGTGAGTATGTTTAATGGTCATTTGCAGATTGTTGTTAATTGTGTTTAATTGTGTCTATTTTTAGGTTTTATTGCCATTAAACTTCTGCTATTTGGCGCAATCAGTAGACGTCGTATAGTCCGTCGCTTTCAAAGTCGCCACTGGATTGTCCATTTAGGAACCTACGTAGGTCATCGTAAGGCTCTTCGTCGGTCCATTGGCTGTCGTCGTCCATGTCCATATCCGGCTCACTGTCCGATATGGCTACTGCTGCTGCTGTATTGGCGGCTGGTTGTGGTGGCGGCGGGTGTGTAGGTGGTGTTGTCTGTAGTGGCGGCATGGCTGCCAAGCCCCCGCCTCTAGCCTCTGTCAGGTTTGCGATCAGCGTGGCCATTGCTGCCAACCTTTCCTCCAGCATTTTGAGTTTAATGGCGCTCTCTTTTAGATGTTTGGCACAGCTGCCATCGCACTGAGCTGCTGGCCGCTGCTGCTGCTGGTGTTGGCGTGGCGTCGGGGCATCATTCGCGATCGGTTGCATCGGCTGGACCCTCTGGTGTTGGCGCCCCCTGGTCGATGGCTGGGGATGATGGTCGCCATACCGATGCTGTTGCCGATGCTGCCGACCCGGTTGTTGTTGGCGTTGCTGCTGCGGGTTATGGAGTGGCTGTGGATGTGGCTGCTGCTGGCGGCGTTGGATTGGCTGTTGTCGGTGTTGTGTTGGCTGCTGCTGCTGCCGTCGATGCTCCTCCTCCCTGGCGAGCCTGTGGGCCAGGAGCCGCTGCCTGGCTGCCTTGTAGGCGCTGCAGCCCTTGTAGGCGCTGCAGCCCTTGTAGGCGCTAATGTGGGCGCCCTGGCAGTTGGCGCACTTGGGAGCAACGTTCCTTGGCTTGCTGCACTCCGTCGTCAGATGTCCACCCGCGCATTTCATGCAGACAGCAGCTCGTCTACAGTATGCACGGGTGTGGCCAAACACCTGGCATCGATGGCACTGGGCGGGGTCACGGGAGACTCCAAGTCTCTCAACCGTGATGGGCCTCCCACTCAGGCGTCGCAGCTTCAACACCCCGCATTGGCCACGGTCCGGTTTGGGGGCGATATCAGCCACGAAGAGGTTGAATTGGCGGCTGCGATCAAATCGATCGGTGATCACCCTTACAAACCGAACCGTGAACCCCTCATTCAGCATGCTGCTGCGAATCCAATCCGGCGGCGTGGAGTGGGAGAGTCCTCGGATGAGGATCCTCAAGCCACGTTCCTGGCTGGGCTGATGCCCGAATTCGCCGTGCCGGATGTCATCGTCGGTGGTAGTGGCAGGGGTGTTTGTGATGGTGATGGCGGTTGTGGTGTTGGTGTTTGTATTGGCGGGTGTATTTGTATTTGTATTGGCGTCATTATTATCTTTATTGTTAATTGTGGTATTGTCTGTGTGAATGGCTGGTGATTGTCTATGTATTGGCTGTTGTCGATGTTGGTGATGGCTGTGGGTCTGGCTATTGGCAATTATAGTAGTGGCAGGGGCAGGGGCAGGGGCAGGGGCAGGGGCATGTGTTGGCTGTGCAGATTGCGGCATAGTGGCAGGATCGGCAACTGTGTTGGTGTTGGCTGCATGTGCCGTCCGTTTCTGCTGCTTCTGCTGTTGCTCCCTCAGCTCGTGCTGCCTCAGCTGCTCCTGGACAATAGCCTCCAGCTCCTCCATTGTCTGCCTTTTCTTCTTCGGCTTCCTAATTGGCGGCCGCTGCTGCCGCTGCTGGTGATGGCGGCCCCGTCTTCTGGCCTGCTTCCTCTCACACTCATCCTCATCTTCGCTCCCACTGTCGATGAGGGCGCGGCGTCGTTTTGGTGTTGGTGGGATTGGCTGTGATTGTGGTTGTGATTGTGGTTGTGTAGTTGCTGCTGTTTGTCGTAGTATTGGTGCTGACTGGGCTATGGCTCGGATCGACCCGCTGCTCGAACTCGAACCAAGTTCGACACGCAACGGGTTCGATCCGGTCGTGTGTGTGTGTGTGGCGGCCCGTTGGCCGTTTTGGCGCTCCGCTCTTGCGCGTCGGCTAGCCGGCTCTCCTCCGTCTTCTCCCTCTCCCGTTACTACCGAACGGTTTTGTATGTCCGAGAGCGTGAGAGGCGGGAAAAGCGGCAGCGAGAGCGGCGTCCCATCGGCCCTTCGCTTTGCGTTTGGCGCGGTTTTTGTGATGTGTCTCGAGGGGGGAGTGGCTGTGGCCGTGGATATATCGGCCATGGCAATGGCTGGGTACTCACTCGATGGAAGGCTGTGGCGTCGGCGCTCTGCATTGGCTGGGGCGTTGGTGTTGGCGCCTGCGCCGAGGGCTCTGCTGCTGCTGCTGCTATTGGCGGTGTTGGTGGTGGTGTTGTTGGCAGCTGCTGCTGCCGCAAGGGCGCCTCTGCGGGCCGCTCTGCCGCCGTCGCTGTGTCGTCTGGTTGTCCCTCGTCTGGCCATTCCTCTGGTCATGGCTGGCTGTTGGTTTGTGTGTTGGCGATCTGCTGCCTGTTTGTTGTTCTTTAATTGAAAAGTCTCTTGTGTGTGTTTGTGTTTAATGTAATTTATTGGCACTTTTATTCTCTTTTTTTTTTACGATGTGGACGGGAACAAAAGTTTGTCAAGGTAATAATGGGTGTGGTGGAGGAAGGGCGGCACGGCACGGCACACGACAGACACCACAAAAAAGAAAACAAAGCACAACAGCAAGACAACGGAAAAACGGCGACACGAAAAAACGACACGAAACGGTTATGGCACGTACGTCCGACGATCACGACCTCTCGAGCGGGTGGACGAGATGAGAGTGGCGGACGAGGTTCATGGTGGTACTCTCACATTTCCGCCAACTCCCATACTCTCCCCCTCAACTCGACTGGCCCGATCGCCGATCGTCATTTACCGGTGCTCTCACCCCCGGTTCCACTTTCACTCACCCCAATATTGAGTGAGATGAAAGTGGTCCGAGGGCAGCAGCACCGATAAGTAGGCAATGGAGAATTGGAATAGCCGTTTGTTTTAGTGGCTGTGTGTGTTGTCGTTGTCGTTGGTTAGCGGCCAGTGTCTTATGTTTGTGCTGTGTGTAGTGGCTGCTCTGTTGCTGGGTGATGGGATAGGATGGGGGGGGGGGGGATAATTGCCTGCTCCCGTATAACCGCCCGGATACTGTAAACTTCCGGATCTTTCGATCCGGGCGCGTGACGCTCCGAGGAGTCGACCGCATAGCATCATATGGGCGGTTGAAATGGTTTTATTGGGGCGTTTGGCAGAGTGGCGGAGGTTGGCAGTGTTAATTTTGCTCCTGCTCAACCGCATTTGGCATTTAGTGGCATTTGAAGTGGGTAGGGGGTGGGGAGGAATTGGCTGGGCATAAATTGCCGAATTTGCGACCGATAACACACTGGGCATTGATAAATGCATTTTAAATTTGAAATGGCTTTCTGGTGTGTTATCAGTCATAGTCTGGTATTTGCGTGGTATTTTTGGTAATACCACGTGTCAAGGGGAATTATGGGAATGGCAGATAGATTGGGAAGAAGAGTAAGAAGGTAAAACTAATTAGAAAACTACGAAAAATATACAATTATCTACAGAAAACTACATTAATTTACAAAAACTTATTCCTAATATCACAGGCAAGTACTAAAACTATGGACAAACTATCTACGGACATGCAAAAACTACAGAAACAACAGGATTGACATCTACAACAAATACATTGATGCAGACGAGGTAAAATAAACGATAATTGACATACATTTACAACATATAAACATATTAATTATATTTATTTTATTTCTAACAGGAGGACAAACAACAACGGAGCACCGGCCGGCATAACAAACGCAATGCGTTGTGTTGTTTATTGGCTGGATGTGTGTATTGGCGTGCATCGTGGGCAATGATGGTGTTGATGGCAAGCGGCTCTGGTCCGGCCGCCCACGCTGCATCTGTCTGGTGGAGATGGCGCATCCAATCGAGTGGCACTGGTCCGGCCACCCGAGATGCGCTCGTGGGATGGAGTGGCATTGACATCGGTGTGTGATGCCAACGAATCATGTAATTGGCCGCATCCTAGTGGCTGCTGGTCCGGCCACCAGGATGCGTTGTCGATTTTTGTTGTTGATTGGCCGCATCCAAGTGGCTGCTGGTCCGGCCACCAGGATGCGTTGTCAGCAGAGTTGGCCTGGCCTCCTCGGCCACGTTCGTCATCGGTTCAAAAAAAGGCCTCCTTTTCCGCCCCTTTGGCAGAAAATTGATGTTAATGGCGAGGCAGCTGCTGGGGGGGCAGCTCTGTCTGGTAATTGGCAGGTACGTGTGTTTTTGTGTGTTTTGGGCGTGAATTGGCTGTTTTTCTTTGTATTTTAGTGGCTGGCCTCTGGACTTCTGTTGGAATTGACGGTAGTGCTGCTGATGAGGTCTCCAAATTTCGCCCATTATGCCTCAAGAGAGTTGCAGGAGTGGCGAGGCAGCTGCTGGAGGGACAGCTCTGTCAGTTTAATAGCAGGTGAGTATGTTTAATGGTCATTTGCAGATTGTTGTTAATTGTGTTTAATTGTGTCTATTTTTAGGTTTTATTGCCATTAAACTTCTGCTATTTGGCGCAATCAGTAGACGTCGTATAGTCCGTCGCTTTCAAAGTCGCCACTGGATTGTCCATTTAGGAACCTACGTAGGTCATCGTAAGGCTCTTCGTCGGTCCATTGGCTGTCGTCGTCCATGTCCATATCCGGCTCACTGTCCGATATGGCTACTGCTGCTGCTGTATTGGCGGCTGGTTGTGGTGGCGGCGGGTGTGTAGGTGGTGTTGTCTGTAGTGGCGGCATGGCTGCCAAGCCCCCGCCTCTAGCCTCTGTCAGGTTTGCGATCAGCGTGGCCATTGCTGCCAACCTTTCCTCCAGCATTTTGAGTTTAATGGCGCTCTCTTTTAGATGTTTGGCACAGCTGCCATCGCACTGAGCTGCTGGCCGCTGCTGCTGCTGGTGTTGGCGTGGCGTCGGGGCATCATTCGCGATCGGTTGCATCGGCTGGACCCTCTGGTGTTGGCGCCCCCTGGTCGATGGCTGGGGATGATGGTCGCCATACCGATGCTGTTGCCGATGCTGCCGACCCGGTTGTTGTTGGCGTTGCTGCTGCGGGTTATGGAGTGGCTGTGGATGTGGCTGCTGCTGGCGGCGTTGGATTGGCTGTTGTCGGTGTTGTGTTGGCTGCTGCTGCTGCCGTCGATGCTCCTCCTCCCTGGCGAGCCTGTGGGCCAGGAGCCGCTGCCTGGCTGCCTTGTAGGCGCTGCAGCCCTTGTAGGCGCTGCAGCCCTTGTAGGCGCTGCAGCCCTTGTAGGCGCTGCAGCCCTTGTAGGCGCTAATGTGGGCGCCCTGGCAGTTGGCGCACTTGGGAGCAACGTTCCTTGGCTTGCTGCACTCCGTCGTCAGATGTCCACCCGCGCATTTCATGCAGACAGCAGCTCTTCTACAGTATGCACGGGTGTGGCCAAACACCTGGCATCGATGGCACTGGGCGGGGTCACGGGAGACTCCAAGTCTCTCAACCGTGATGGGCCTCCCACTCAGGCGTCGCAGCTTCAACACCCCGCATTGGCCACGGTCCGGTTTGGGGGCGATATCAGCCACGAAGAGGTTGAATTGGCGGCTGCGATCAAATCGATCGGTGATCACCCTTACAAACCGAACCGTGAACCCCTCATTCAGCATGCTGCTGCGAATCCAATCCGGCGGCGTGGAGTGGGAGAGTCCTCGGATGAGGATCCTCAAGCCACGTTCCTGGCTGGGCTGATGCCCGAATTCGCCGTGCCGGATGTCATCGTCGGTGGTAGTGGCAGGGGTGTTTGTGATGGTGATGGCGGTGGTGGAATTGGTGTTTGTATTGGCGGGTGTATTTGTATTTGTATTGGCGTCATTATTATCTCTATTGTTAATTGTGGTATTGTCTGTGTGAATGGCTGGTGATTGTCTATGTATTGGCTGTTGTCGATGTTGGTGATGGCTGTGGGTCTGGCTATTGGCAATTATAGTAGTGGCAGGGGCAGGGGCAGAGGCAGGGGCATGTGTTGGCTGTGCAGATTGCGGCATAGTGGCAGGATCGGCAACTGTGTTGGTGTTGGCTGCATGTGCCGTCCGTTTCTGCTGCTTCTGCTGTTGCTCCCTCAGCTCGTGCTGCCTCAGCTGCTCCTGGACAATAGCCTCCAGCTCCTCCATTGTCTGCCTTTTCTTCTTCGGCTTCCTAATTGGCGGCCGCTGCTGCCGCTGCTGGGGATGGCGGCCCCGTCTTCTGGCCTGCTTCCTCTCCCCCTCATCCTCATCTTCGCTCCCACTGTCGATGAGGGCGCGGCGTCGTTTTGGTGTTGGTGGGATTGACGGCATTTGTGCAGGCTCAGCATTGGCCCGGATCGACCCGCTGCTCGAGCTCGAACCAGGTTCGACTCGCAACAGGTTCGATCCGGTCGTGTGTTTGTGTGTGGCTGCCCGTTGGCCGTTTTGGCGCTCCGCTCTTGCGCGTCGGCTTGCCGGCTCTCCTCCGTCTTCTCCCTCTCCCGTTACTACCGAACTGTCCGAGAGTGTGAGAGGCGGGAAAAGGGGCGTCTTTTCGGCCTTTCCCTTTGTGTTTGGTGGGATTTTGGGATTTGGCGGGGTTGCGGGGTTTGCAGTTGGTATTGGCGCTGCTGTTGCTGCTGATGTGATGGGGCTCGACGGGGGAGTGGCTGTGGCTGTGGCCGTGGATATATCGGCCATGGCAATGGCTGGGTACTCACTCGCTGGGTGGCTGTGGCGTCGGCGCTCTGCATTGGCTGGGGCGTTGGTATTGGCGCCTGCGCCGAGGGCTCTGCTGCTGCTGCTGCTATTGGCGGTGTTGGTGTTGGTGTTGGTGTTGTTGGCTGCTGCTGCTGCTGCTAGGGCGCCTCTGCGGGCCGCTCTGCCGCCGTCGCTGTGGCGTCTGTTCGACCCTCGTCTGGCCGCGAGTGGCTCTGGTCCGGCCACCCAGGATGCGTTGTCAGTAGTATTGGCCTGGCCTCCTCGGCCACGTTCATCGTCGGTTTGTAGTTGCGTTTTGAATGGCTGCTGGTCCGGCCACCCAGATGAGGAGGTGTTTGTTTTGGCTTTGATTTTAATTCGTGTTTATTTGCAGGTACTGTCGGCGTTTGGATGTTATTAGTGGCGACCCTTGTCTGGTTTGTGTTGGCGTAAAACAGCAGGTGAGTATTTTGTGTTTTGGCAGTCTGTTTCTCCCTCCTGTTTCTTCTTCCTTTTGCAGGATTTGCTGGCGTCCGGCGGCTCAACACCAGGACATCCCGCCCTCACATAATTGGCATGAGAGACGGGTGTAACCCAGTGGAGCGGCAACAGGCGCCAGCATCTGCGTCGTCGTTGGAATTGGCAGCTGTTGGTTCGGAGTGGCGTGACGTCACGGCCATGGTCAGGCGGCAGCGTCATCAGAAGAGGCCTCCTTTTCCGCCCCTTTGGCAGAAAATTGATGATGTTGATGGCGAGGCAGCTTCTTGTTGGTCAGCTCTGTCTGGTGATTGGCAGGTGAGAGTGAATTTCTTGTGTTTTGGCAGTTTTTCGTGTTGGCGTGAATTGACTGTTTTTCTTTGTGTTTTAGTGGCTGGCCTCTGGACTTTTGTTGGATTGGCAGTAGTGCTGCTGATGAGGCCTCCAAATTTCGCCCATTATGCCTCGAGAGAATTGCAGGAGTGGCGAGGCAGCTGCTGGAGGGGCAGCTCTGTCAGTTTAATAGCAGGTGAGTATGTTTAATGGTCATTTGCAGATTGTTGTTAATTGTGTTTAATTATTGTCTATTTTAAGGTGGCATTGGCATTAAACTTCTGCTATTTGTCGCAATCAGTAGACGCCGTATAATCCGTCGCTTTCGAAGTCGTCACTGGATTGTCCATTTAGGAACCTACGTAGGTCCTCATAAGGCTCTTCATCGGTCCATTGGCTGTCGTCGTCCATGTCCATATCCGGCTCACCGTCCGATATGGCTACTGCTGCTGCTGTATTGGCGGCTATTGGAACTGCTGCTGCTGTTGCTGCAGCCAATTTGGTAAGTTTCTCTGCCATCTGTTCGATACTCCTTTCCAACTCTGTTATACGCTGTACGTATAATTGCAGGTTTTGAGCGCAGCTGCCATCGCACTGGGCGTCTGGCCACTGCTGCTGCTGGTGTTGGCGTGGCGTCGGAGCATCATTCGCGATCGGCTGCATCGGCTGGACCCTCTGGTGTTGGCGCCCCTTGGTCGATGGCTGGGGATGTTGGTCGCCATACCGATGCTGCTGCCGATGCTGCCGACCGGGTTGGTATTTGCGTTGCTGCTGCGGATTATGGAGTGGCTGTGGATGTGGCTGCTGCTGGCGACGTTGTATTGGCTGGTGTCGCTGTTGGCTTGGCTGTGCCTGCTGTCTGCGACGCTCCTCCTCCCTGGCGACCCTGTGGCCCACGAGCCTCTGCCTGGCTGCCTTGTAAGATGGGCAACCCTTGTAGGCACTGATGTGCTGGCCCTGGCAGTTGGCGCACTTGGGAGCGACGTTCCTCGGCTTGCTGCACTCCGTCGTCAGGTGTCCACCCGCGCATTTCATGCAGACAGCAGCTCGTCTACAGTATGCGCGGGTGTGGCCAAACACCTGACATCGATGGCACTGGGCAGGGTCACGGGAGACTCCAAGTCTCTCAACCGTGACGGGCCTCCCACCCAGGCGTCGCAGCTTTAACACCCCGCATTGGCCACGGTCCGGTTTGGGGGCGATATCAGCCTCGAAGAGGTTGAATTGGCGGCTGCGATCAAATCGATCGGTGATCACCCTCACAAACCGAACCGTGTACCCCTCGTTCAGCATACTGCTGCGAAACCAATCCGGCGGCATGGAGTGGGAGAGTCCTCGGATGAGGATCCTCAAGCCACGTTCCTGGCTGGGCTGATGCCCGAATTCGCCGTGCCGGATGTCATCGTCGGTGGTAGTGGCAGGGGTGTTTGTGATGGTGATGGCGGTGGTGGTGTTGGTGTTGGTAGTGGCAGGTGTATTTGTATTGGCGTCATTATTATTTATATTGTTAATTGTGGTATTGTCTGTGTGAATGGCTGGTGATTGTCTATGTATTGGCTGTTGTCGATGTTGGTGATGGCTGTGGGTCTGGTTATTTGCATTTATAGTAGTGGCAGGGGCAGGGGCATGTGTTGGCTGTGCGGATTGCGGCATAGTGGCAGGATCGGCAACTGTGTTGGTGTTGGCTGCATCTGCCGTCCGTTTCTGCTGCTTCTGCTGTTGCTCCCGCAGCTCGTGCTGCCTCAACTGCTCCTGAACAATAGCCTCCAGCTCCTCCAGAGTTTGCCTTTTCTGGTGATGGCGGCCCCGTCGTCTGGCCTGCTTCCTCTCACCCTCATCGTCACTCCCACTGACGATGAGGGCGCGGCGTCGTTTTGGTGTTGGTGGGATTTGTGGTATTGGTGCCGGCTCAGCATTGGCCCGGATCGACCCGCTGCTCGAGCTCGAACCAGGTTCGACTCGCAACAGGTTCGATCCGGTCGTGTGTGTGTGTGTGGCGGCCCGTTGGCCCGCTCCTTCTCGTCGGCTTGCCGGCTCTCCTCCGTCCTCTCCCTCTCCCGTTACTCTCGAACTATTTTGTATGTCCGAGAGCGTGAGAGGCGGGAAAAGTGGTGTCTTGTTGGGCCTTTCTTTTGTGTTTGGCGCCTTTCTTTGGGTTTTATTGGCAAGGGGCGGTGGGTGGGGGGGGGGGGGGGGAAGGGCAATGCAAGTGGCGGGAATGGCTGTGTCTGTGTGTGTATTGGCGGCGTCTGCGTACTCACGATCGGTGCACTCTGTGTTGGCGTTGTTATTGCTGCTGCTGATGCAGCCACCGTCGCTGTGGCGTCGGCGCTCTGCATTGGCTGGGGCGTTGGTGTTGGCGCCTGCGCCGAGGGCTCTGCTGTTGCTGCTGCTATTGGCGGTGTTGGTGTTGGTGTTGTTGGCTGCTGCTGCTGCTGCTAGGGCGCCTCTGCGGGCCGCTCTGCCGCCGTCGCTGTGCCGTCTGGTTGACCCTCGTCTGGCCATTCCTCTCGTCATAGTTGTTGTTAGTTTGTGTATTGGCGATTTGCTGTCTGTTTGTTGTTTTCCCTTACTGAAAAGTCTCTTGTGTGTGTGTGTTTGTGTTTAATGTATTTATTGGCACTTTCTGTCTCTTTACACAGTTTGTCTCTCGTTAGGTTTGTGTTTTTATAACTTAATGTTATTTATTGGCGTTTAAAATTAATCACATTTATTGGGGAGCAGAAAGTTTGTCGAGTGGAGGGAGGGACTTTTTGTCATGTCAGCGGGGGCACGGCACGGCACGGCACACGACAGACACCACAAAAAAGAAAACAAAGCACAACAGCAAGACAACGGAAAAACGGCGACACGAAAAAACGACACGAAACGGTTTTGGCACGTCCGACGATCGCGACCTCTCGAGCGGGTGGACGAGATGAGAGTGGCGGACGAGGTTCATGGTGGTACTCTCACATGTCCGCCAACTCCCATACTCTCCCCCTTAACTCGACTGGCCCGATCGCCGATCGTCATTTACCGGTGCTCTCACCCCCGGTTCCACTTTCACTCACCCCAATATTGTGTGAGATGAAAGTGGTCCGAGGGCAGCAGCACCGATAAGTAGGCAATGGAGAATTGGAATAGCCGTTTGTTTTAGTGGCTGTGTGTGTTGTCGTTGTCGTTGGTTAGCGGCCAGTGTCTTATGTTTGTGCTGTGTGTAGCTGTGTGTGCTCTGTTGTTGGGGGATGGGATAGGATGGGGGGGGGGGGGGGGGGGGGGGGGGGGATAAATGCCTGCTCCCGTATTACCGCCCGGATACTGTAAACTTCCGGATCTTTCGATCCGGGCGCGTGACGCTCCGAAGAGTCGACCGCATAGCATCATATGGGCAGTTGAAATGGCTTTATTGGGGCGTTTGGCAGAGTGGCGGAGGTTGGCAGTGTTAATTTTGCTCCTGCTCAACCGCATTTGGCATTTAGTGGCATTTGAAGTGGGTAGGGGGTGGGGAGGAATTGGCTGGGCATAAATTGCCGAATTTGCGACCGATAACACACTGGGCATTGATAAATGCATTTTAAATTTGAAATGGCTTTTGGTGTGTTATCGGTCATAGTCTGGTATTTGCGTGGTATTTTTGGTAATACCACGTGTCAAGGGGAATTATGGGAATGGCAGATAGGTTGGGAAGAAGAGTAAGAAGGTAAAACTAATTAGAAAACTACAAAAATATACAATTATCTACAGAAAACTACATGAATTTACAAAAACTTATTCCTAATATCACAGGCAAGTACTAAAACTATGGACAAACTATCTACGGACATGCAAAAACTACAGAAACAACAGGATTGACATCTACAACAAATACATTGATGCAGACGAGGTAAAATAAACGATAATTGACATACATTTACAACATATAAACATATTAATTATATTTATTTTATTTCTAACAGGAGGACAAACAACAACGAAGCACCGGCCGGCATAACAAACGCAATGCGAACATTACGCCGTATACCGGCCGGCTCTGTTGTCCCCCTGTGTGTTGTTTATTGGCTGGCTGGTTGTGAGTATTGGCGTGCATCGTGGGCAATGATGGTGTTGATGGCGAGCGGCTCTGGTCCGGCCGCCCACGTTGCATCTGTCTGTTGGTTTGGTGCAGCAGACCGAGTGGCACTGGTCCGGCCACCCGAAGATGCATTGTCCAGTGTGTTGGCATTGGCATCGAAAAGTGATGCCAACGAATCGTGATATTGGCCGCATCCAAGTGGCTGCTGGTCCGGCCACCAGGATACGTTGTCGATTGTATTGTTGTTGGCCGCATCCGAGTGGCTGCTGGTCCGGCCACCCAGGATGCGTTGTCAGTAGAATTGGCCTGGCCTCCTCGGCCACGTTCGTCGTCAATTTGTAACGGCGTTTTGAGTGGCTGGTGGTCCGGCCACCCAGTTGAGGTGTTTGCTTTGGCGTGTGATTTTAATTTGTGTTTTTTTGCAGGTACTTGTCGGCGTTTGGATGCTGTTGCTGGCGACCCTTGTCTGGTTTGTGTTGGCGTGAGAGGCGTTTGCAGGTGAGTATATGTGTTTATTGGCAGCCTCTCTCCTGATTCTCCTTCTTCTTTTGCAGGATTTGCTGGCGTCCGGCGGCTCAACACCAGGCCATCCCGCCCTCACATAATTGGCATGAGAGACGGGTGTGACCCAGTGGAGCGGCAACAGGCGCCAGCATCTGCGTCGTCGTTGGAAATGGCAGCTGTATGTTTGGAGTGGCGTGACGTCACGGCCATGGTCAGGCGGCAGCGTCATCAGAAAGGGGCCTCCTTTTCCTTCCCTTTGGCAGGAATTGTCAGTGTTGATGGCGAGGCAGCTTCCTGCTGGGCAGCTCTGTCTGGTGGGCAGGTAAGTGTGGATTTCATGTGTTTTGGCCGTTTTTCGTGTTGTCGTGGTGCATGTGGTGGTGGTGCAGATGGTGGGCAGTGGCAGTAGCTTTGGTGCTGCTGCTTGAGGCTACAGCGGTGCTGGCGACCGTGCTGGCTGGCCCGGACGCGGACGCGGACGCCAGGCGATGGCTATTCAGGAGCAGGGTGGCCGTGCTGCCCGAGCTGGGACTGCTGCCGGGGCTGGGATTGTTGCTGTTGCTGCTGGAACTATTGCTGTTGGCGCCGCTGTTCTGTGGCTGGTTCTTATAGACGGCCATCAGCGGGTCGGAGGCGCGGCGAATGCTGTTCATTCGTGCTGCTGTCGCGGCTGCTGCCGAGTAGCTGATGTTGCTGCTGTTTCCCCCTGCACTGCGTCGCATATTGTTGCCGTTTCTGCTCCCGCTACTGCCGCCGCACCCGTTGACGGGACTGTGGCCGTTGTGGCTGCTGGTGCTGCTGTGGCCGGGGGAGACTAGCGTCTCCTCCAGCTGAAACTTCTTGACCAGAGCCTTCACCGAGGTGGCCGATCCATGGGACTCTCCCGTGGGTGCCTTGCGGATCACTTTCGGTGTGGTGGGCGCATCGGGAAAGAGTGTCCGGGTGGCCACCACTGTGGCGAACTCGTCGAGGCCGTTGCTGCCCAGCTGGATGGTGGCCTGCACCGGGGGCTTCTTCACAAATGTCGCCGTGTATGTGTTCTCCTTGTCCGAGTCGGAGGCTCGACGTGTGGGTGTCACGATCTGAGTGGGCTTGGCGGACAGGCAGACCGTGTTGCTCTGTCCGTGTCCATTGCTGGTCAGCGTGTGTATGGCTGTCGTTGTCTCTGTGCTGGTGCTGGTGCTGGTGCTGCTTATGGGGCTTCCCAGGAGCTTCCCGGTGGCAATGGGTATCTTTGAGATGCTGCTACTGCTCCCATTGCTGTGGGCCCGATGGTGGCCATTGTGCGTGGGTTTGTTGCTGCCACTGCTTGGCTTCTGTTGCTTTTGTTGTTCCTGTGACTGCTGTTGCTGTTCCTGCTCCTCTGCCTTCTCCTCGGCCACTGGCTCCTCCACTTCTTCATCCTCAAGGTCGTCTTCTTCCTCCTCCTCTTCCTCTTCCTCTTCAGCATCGCTCTGAGCCTGCAGATACATTTGTCTATCCATCGAGCTCTCATCCTTCAGCCAGACATGTTCCAGGCATCCAGCGGCACTCATGCGATCGTTTGGCTTTATTCGCAATGCGCGGCGTATGAAATCGATGGCCACTGGCGAGACGCCACCGAATAGGTTGTCCGGAAAGGTGAGCGCACCCTGCGAGATATTGAGGAAGGTCTCCTGCTTGGTGTCCCCGCCAAAGGGCGAGAAGCCGGAGAGCAAGACATAGGTGAGAACGCCCACGGACCAGATGTCCGTCAGCAGGGAGAGCGGCTCGTACTGGAGCACCTCGGGGGCCACGTAGTCGGGTGTGCCGGCCATCTCGCGGACATTGATGCCCTCGCACACAACGCGCGAGATCCCAAAGTCACAGAGCTTGAGGCCATCTTCTATACGCTCGCCGGCGAGCAAAATGTTCTGTGGCTTGAGGTCCAGGTGGGCAATGGATCGGTCGTGGAGAAACTTGAGAGCCTTCAGCACCTCTCGCATGCAGTGGCGGGCCTGGGCCTCTGTCAGGCACTCCTCGTTGTCCAGTATGGTCTGCAGCTCGCCACCAGTGGCCAGTTCCAGCAGCAGGGCTGTGTCCGAACGGGTCTCGTGCACCGCATTCAGATTGACAATGTTCTCCTCGCCCTCGCAGAGTATTAGGACGGCGATCTCGTGTTTGATCTCCTTGTCGCTGCTCTGTGCGCGTCGGCGTCGCTTCAAGAACTTTGCCGCGAAATGGGAGCCCGTGTTCTTGTGAATGGCACGGCGAACGGCGGCGAATTTGCCCCTGGCAAACGGCGTCTGTTCCACCTCGTAGATCTCGTTGATGTCATGCGACACGAGCAATCCGTTAAAGCGTTCGGCATCTACATCCAAAAGGCCATCGCCTATGGGAAAGATTCCCTTTTCGGTGAACATGATCTATCGATCTGTGCCGTGTCGCCATTGACGTTTTTTTTCTGTGTTGCCCTGTTTTCTTTTTGTGGTGTCTGTCGTGTGCCGTGCCGCCCTTCCTCCACCACACCCATTACTTACCTTGACAAACTTTTGCTCCCGTCCACATCACAAACCAAAAAGAGAATAAAAGTGCCAATAAATACATTAAACACAAACACACACACACAAGAGACTTTTCAATTAAAATCAACAAACAGGCAGCAGATCGCCAACACACAAACCAACAGCCAGCCATGACCAGAGGAATGGCCAGACGAGGGTCAACCAGACGCCACAGCGACGGCGGCAGAGCGGCCCGCAGAGGCGCCCTAGCAGCAGCAGCAGCAGCCAACAACCCCAACACAAACACCGCCAATAGCAGCAGCAGCAGCAGAGCCCTCGGCGCAGGCGACAATACCAACGCCCCAGCCAATGCAGAGCGCCGACGCCACAGCCACCCAGCGAGTGAGTACCCAGCCATTGCCATGGCCGATATATCCACGGCCACAGCCACTCCCCCCTCGAGCCCCATCACATAAGCAGCAACAGCAGCGCCAATACCAACTGCAAATCCTTCTCTCGGGAGAAGACGGAGGAGAGCCGGCAAGCCGACGCGCAAGAGCGGAGCGCCAAAACGGCCAACGGGCAGCCACACACACACACACGACCGGATCGAACCTGTTGCGAGTCGAACCTGGTTCGAGCTCGAGCAGCGGGTCGATCCGGGCCAATGCTGGCCTGCACAAATGCCGTCAATCCCACCAACACCAAAACGACGCCGCGCCCTCATCGACAGTGGGAGTGACGATGAGGGTGAGGGTGAGAGGAAGCAGGCCAGACGACGGGGCCGCCATCACCAGCAGCGCCAGCAGCGGCCGCCAATTGGGAAACCGAAGAAGAAAAGGCAGACACTGGAGGAGCTAGAGGCTATTGTCCGGGAGCAGTTGAGGCAGCACGAGCTGCGGCAGCAACAACAGAGGCAACAGAGACGGAAAACAAATACAGCCAACACCAACACAGTTGCCGCTCCTGCCACTATGCCGCAATCTGCACAGCGAACACATGCGCCTGTTTTTTTTTTTTTTTTGACTGGCTCAGGGCACTTTAGAGTGACCTGAAGCTTTCTTTATTAATGTTCTTATTACTCAATAGTAACATATAACATTATTTATGGAAACATTTAACATTTAGGTATTTTTTTAACATTACGGTAACATTGATAAAAAGATACAGAAAAATACTAGACAGTTATCAATTTGCTCTTGTAAACAAAAGTTAAGTTAAGATCGGCTTGTGTTTTCTTTTTTCTGGCTTATACATAAAAATTTGTGACGCCGCTCCTGGACCCCTCATCCGGTGCGAAACGGAGGTATGGACGACAGGGAGACCTCCAAGCATCGGCAACGCAAGCGCGGCATCGCCTCGTCCCTCTTTTCCTGGCCGAATCCAACCGATGCAACTCTAAGAAGAACGGCGGCGCATATGCTTCTTTCTGTGGATGATATGAAACTCCTGGCTGATTTTAATATTATTTTATTTTCAGGTTTATGTTTTGTAGGTTTGGTGATCAAGTGTCAGGAATCCAGTTAGGTAATTTGTGTTGTTATATTTATTGGATTTTTAACCTTTGTTTTGACTGATTTTAATTATTTTCTATTTACAGGTTCGATTGGTCCATTGGGAGGTTTGCGTTGAGTTTGGTAAGTAAGTCTATTTGTGCTTTTCCTTTGGTTAATTTTAGCTACATTTTATTTGCAGGCTAAATTAATTTATTTAGAGGTTTGCGTTGAATTTGGTAAGTCAGTTTATTTCTGTTTTGGCTGATTTTGATTGAATTTTATTTGCAGGTTTTGATTGGTTTGTTTGGAAGCTAGCGTGGTAAGTAAATTAATTTGTGTTTTGACTGATTTTAATTGTATTTTATTTGCAGGTTTCAATTGGTTATATTTGGAGGTTTGCGTTGTATTTGGTAAGCGAGTCTATTTATGTTTTGGCTGATTTTCATTGTATTTTATTTGCAGGTTTTGATTGGTTTGTTTGGAAGCTAGCGTGGTAAGTAAATTAATTTGTGTTTTGACTGATTTTAATTGTATTTTATTTGCAGGTTCAATTGGTTTATTTGGAGGTTTGCGTTGAATTTGGTAAGCGAGTCTATATCTGTTTTGGCTGATTTTGATTGTATTTTATTTGCAGGTTTTGATTGGTTTGTTTGGAAGCTAGCGTGGTAAGTAAATTAAATTGTGTTTTGACAGATTTTAATTGTATTTTATTTGCAGGTTCAATTGGTTTATTTGAAGGTGTGCGTTGAATTTGGTAAGCGAGTTTATTTCTGTTTTGGCTGATTTTGATTGTATTTTATTTGCAGGTTTTGATTGGTTTGTTTGGAAGCTAGCGTGGTAAGTAAATTAAATTGTGTTTTGACTGATTTTAATTGTATTTTGTTTGCAGGTTTAATTGGTTTATTTGAAGGTGTGCGTTGAATTTGGTAAGCGAGTTTATTTCTGTTTTGGCTAATTTTGATTGTATTTTATTTGCAGGTTTTGATTGGTTTGCTTGAAGGTGATTTGGTAAGCGGTTTAAGTTATGTTTTGGCTGCTTTTAATTAGTTTTATTTGTAGGTTTATACTTTCTGGATTTTTGCTGTACCATTGGATCAAGTCTTAACCATTCGGCTGGAGGACGCCTTCCTCTTCATCCCCTCTGTGGTCTGGCACTATAATTCTTTGTATACCCAATGGTTGTTTTTTTTTTTTTTTCAATATATACCCGCTTTGGGTTGAGGGCTCTCAGTGCTCCAACAGGGGAGGGGCTGAGAGGCTGGGGTGTGAGCCGCCAGCAACCAAGCGCGTTGCTTTATTAATATTTTTTTTTTTTTTTATTTTGCGCAGTATATGTCTTAATTTAATTTATGTACTTTTTGTGTTTGTTTTACAATTCAACTTTAAACGACACTCAAACACACACTAGTACATTTGATGGCACAATAAACTTTACAAACATATAATACTGCAGCAACGAAACACTTGTAACCTCGAAATAGGCCCGCAGCCAGCAGGGGGGAGAAAGGGAAAATGGAAAAAGAGAGACACAAAATATTCGGCACTTTGACGGAGGGACTAAACTAAACCTCGAACACGTCTCGACTCCACAACGTTCACGACACGACTTTCCATTTGGACAGAGACCCAGACTCGAGACCACTCCACGATCGGGGCAAAAGGCTCCAAAAGTACGAATTGTCAAGAGGGGGGAGGGGGGACTCGTCAAGTGTGTGTAATAGTGTGTCAAGTGTGTGTGTGTGTGTGTGGTGTGAGTCAAGAAAGTAAAGTGGGGCCACGCTCGAAAGTATGCTGTCTCTTCCCTTTGTAATCCTCCCTAACTTAAAATTTGATTTGCAATCCCCTGTGAGTTCGTCAACTTGATGTTTTGTTGGCTGTGATGCGGTATGTGGTCTTCAGTCCCCTCTACTACCCTTGCCGCCTGCTGAGGGCAGTCGACTAGGAATGTAGCATGTACATGTGGGCGGGCAGTTTATAGGGGGCGTAGTTGATTTATGCGAAGACTAGCATTTTTGGCTCAATTTAGGCCGTAGTGGTGGTGGTGTGGCGGCAACTGATGCTGATTTGAAAGTCGATTTGAACCCGATAATCAATTGTCAGCACCGTTGCCACCGAAGATTTTTATCACAGATTGTAATAATTTTGTAGTGGGGTGTCGGAGAACCGCACCAATTACGAAAATAACAATGGGCGGGGGGGGGGGGGGGGGGGGGGGGGGGGGGGGGAAGAAGGGGTTAAAGAAATGAGATCGAAAATTCAGAAAGTGCAGTGTTGCAACACGTAGTCAATTGAGGAACAGATAAAGAGAAAAAGGTAAACAATGCAGGTGCTTTGCGTGGAAAATAAAAAAAAGAGACAAGCACTTGCAGAAATAACAATACAGATAAGTAGTAGACTGGAGTGAAGACGACGGAAAAACAGGTAATAAAAGAGATACTACGCTGGAACAAAGACGAGACAAAACAGGTACAATTGAATTACGTTTACAATTTTACAATAAACATAACAATTTAAAATAATGTCTATATCTTTTTTTCCTATAATTACAGGGAAGACAAGAAACAGCGGAGCATCGGCCGGCATAGCAAAACACAATGCTTGTAAGACATTGCGTTGCATACCGGCCGACCCCGTCGTCCCCCCTGATCGTCGAAATTGGCGTCATCCGAAGTCGTCAGAAGTAGGTGCAATTAGCACCTCGTCGTCGTCGTTGTGGCTGTGGCTGCCTTCTTGGAGAACCAGTGGCACTGGTCCGGCCACCAGCTGGGAGCCAGGAGTAGACATATATACTGTGCACACATATTACTGTGGCGGCACGGGTCCGGCCGCCAAAGTGAAATGGATGTGAGTGTGTGTGTGCGTCGGCAATTGTGGCCCTAATGTAGAGCGAGTGGCACTGGTCCGGCCACCAGCTGTGGGCAATGGCGGACAACGACACACATAACTCGAACGGCACAGGTCCGGCCGCCCAAGTGTAATGGATGTGAGTGTGTGTGTGCGTCGGCAATTGTGGCCCTAATGTAGAGCGAGTGGCACTGGTCCGGCCACCAGCTGTGGGCAATGGCGGACAACGACTCACCTACTCGAACGGCACAGGTCCGGCCGCCCAAGTGTAATGGATGTTTGTGTGTGTGTGTGTGTATTTCCATTCCAGGTACACATGGCACTCTGAATGCCACGGCACCTGGTTCCAGCAACCAGTTGAGGGCAATGGCGGACATGACACACCTACTCGAACGGCACAGGTCCGGCCGCCCAAGTGTAATGGATGTTTGTGTGTGTGCGTCTGTGTAGCGGAGAGTATTGTCGGTGTCATTTTAATCGTAATTGCAGCTGATTAATTTCTTGCTTTTCCTTTCCAGCTCCTTTGGCACTCTGAATGCCGTTGGCACTGGATCCGGCCACCAACTAAGGACGATGGCGGACACGACACACCTACTCGAACGGCACAGGTCCGGCCGCCCAAGTGTAATGGGTGTTTGTGTGTGTGTGTGTGTATTTCCATTCCAGGTACACATGGCACTCTGAATGCTTTGATGGCGGCAGCGTCCGTTGTTCATTTTTGTTGTGGCATGCGAGTGATATGCATTTGTCATTTAATCCAATGCAGTGGCAGAGATGTGTCCAATTAGTACACAGCGTTCCAGGATATCTGGTTGTCAAGATGGTACCTCATGTTGCGGGCGTAGGCCCTAATGTCATCCATGGAGTCGTCATCTGTCCACATCTCATCGTCATCATTTTCTTCATCCATTTCAGGATCCGTCTCTGGAATGGCGGCTGGCGTTGGGCCTAACGTTTTTTGTGGTGGCTCTGATCGTGGTGGTTTCTTTGACCGCCTGGCTGCTGGAGCTGGGGCAACCACTGTTGCTGCTGCCATTGTTGGTGGATTTTCCGATGTTTCTGGAACTGCTGGAGTTGCCGTCACTGCCTGGGATTGGATGAGCGAGGTGAGTAGTGACATCATCACTTCCAGCCTCTTTTCCAATCGCGTCATCCTCTGCGTATTCTCCAACAGTGCCTGGCTGCAGGATCCCTCGAAAGATTGGCGTTTCGGCTGCATCTTCTGCCGGGAGCGGTTGTTGGCAAACTGCTGCTGCTGCTGCTGTCGCTGGTGTTGTTCGCGCTGCGGCTGCTGTTGCAGCTGCTGCTGTTGTGGTGCCTGGGAACGGCTCAATGGCTGCTCTGGACGTCGTCGCCCAGTGCGTGGGCCAGAGGCAGCAGGCGTCTGTTTTTTTAACTGTATTGGCTGCTGCTGCTTCTGCTTCTGCTGATGTTGTTGTTGTTGTCCTCTTCGTCGCCCAGGAGAGGAGACATTGAGTGGCGTCCATGCTGCCTGCTGCTGCTGCTGTCCGCGCCAGGGATTGGCAGGCGTTTGAGCTGGCTGTTGCTGCTGCTGCTGTCGGCGCCCTGGATGTGCTGGTGTTGTTTTTGCTGGTGGCTGCTGCTCTGGCAATGGCTGCAGAAGCGAGCTGCGCTTGCGACACAACTCCTGCATGGCCACTCGGTGCGACAGAAGGCGGCCCCTTGCTGCCTTGAATGCCGGACATCCCTTGTAGGCGCTGATGTGGGCGCCCTGGCAATTGGCGCATTTAGGGGCGTCTGCCCTTGGCTTGGCACATGCCGTGGACGCGTGGGCACCCGCACACTTCATACAGACGAATGAACGCCTGCAGTAGGTGCGGGTGTGCCCAAAAGCCTGACATCTGTGGCACTGGGCTGGGTCCACCGGCTTGGCCTGCCTCTCAACGATCACCAACTGGTTGCCCAGCTGGGTTAATTGGAGGACATCGTGGTGGCTTTCATCCGGCTTGGGGGATATCTCCAACTCGAACTGGTCGAGTGGCTGTCCATCGGATCTCGCTTTAATGGCTCTAATAAATTTAACTGAATAGCCCAGTTCGGCCATCTGATTTGTTATTAGTTGGGTGCTTGTGGAGTGGTGGAGATCTCGCACGACGATCCGTAGCCCACGGTCACTCTTGTGCTGGTGTGTGTAGTGGCCAGTCATCGCCTCGTTGCCGCCGCCATCGCCCAGGATTGCCATGATGGCATCTCTGGTAGCCATGTCGCGGGCCTGGATACGGACACCATTGCGGCTGATGAGCTTGGTGTGATAGCTACTGTTGCCCACCCTCGGGTCATTCTGCAGCTTGTCCAGAATGGGCATAATGTCGGGGACAGCTGGCAGAATGATGGGGGGGGGGGGGGGAATAATTGTTGTTGGTTGGTGCTGTCGCTGCAGCATCCGAATTTGTCTGACATTGGGCATACTCAGGGAGGGCAGCTGGAGCAGCCCCGCCGCTGCTGCTGCTGTGGGTTCCTGTGCCGCAACTACTAGTTGCATTTGCAGGTGAGTGAGGTAGAGCTAGTGGAGCATTGGCAGTGGCAGTGGCAGTGGCAGTGGCAGGGGCAGGGGCAGGGGCATTTTGTGTAATTGTCCGCTGATGTTGTTGCTGGTTTGATTGTTGGTGATGATGGGGATGGTTTTGAATTTGGGGGATATGGGATTTGCTTGCCTGTTGGTTACTTTCCCGGAGTCGTCGTTTGGCCGATGCATGATTGGCATCCAAATTGTCGTCGTCATCGTCGTCATCAAACTCAACAACCATAACATCACTGTCATCATCATCGTCATCATCATCCACCTCGGCGCGGACGCGCTTCAGTGGCGAACGGGCCGCTGCAGCAGAGGTGGATGGGATATCATCGGTATTGGCTGTGTTTGTTGCCGTTGGCTGATGTTGTTGTTGTTGATGTGTTTGCTGCTTCTGCTGATGTTCCTCTGGCGGCGGTGGTGGGGGGGGGTCCGCCTGTTAACATTGCTGTTAACAGGCATCGTCGTCTGGCTGCCGACGTAATTGTAGTTGTCGTTTTTTGTGTTTGATAGCTGGCGAAAATCCTCTAGCTGAACCCTCCACGAGGGTGCCGGCTGGGCAATGGACACTGCATTGCCCGGGACAAGGGTAATGCACTGTCGCTTGCTCTGTCCGGGGTAATGCAGTGTCTAGCTAAGGCTATGGTCCGGCGTCTTCCCGATTCAAGTCGGGGGAACCGAACCAGGGCCATGGCTAGAGGTGCCTGGCGGTCAGGCCTAAAACGCTAGGGGGTGGTCCCCCCGAAAAATATTAACCAGTATGGACCCTCGGGCCAAATATGGAGGCGAAGAAGGAGAAAGCACGGGTTGGGATGTCAACCCAAACGTCGGTGGGAAGCGTGACTGCTACCACCGGCGGGCACGGGGAGGAGCAATCCTCTCTGCGTGTCGCCAGCGGTCACACCTCAGACTTGGCGGGAGCAGGCCAAGTCAGTTGTAAAGCTACTGCCACAACAACAACAACAAAAACAACTCACTCCGCAGCCTGCAAGTTGAGCCGCACAGATGCCGTAGTCGACACAGACACGGATCTGGAGAGCGTGCTCTCTATGAGCAGGATGGAGGAAGAGAGCCTTCTCCGCTCACCGGAACCAGGCACCAGCTCCCTGCGTAGGGAAGGGCCGAAGCGTTCCAAGGAGGGGATGAAGGCCATAGCACAATACAAAGCGGCCCTCAATATAAAAAGCCGGCTGCAAGGTAAAGTAGACATCTCCCAGGAGGAGAAGGTCAAGCTAGCCTGGGCCGAGCAGCGAGTAGAGGAGGGCCGACTACATTACGCCCAGATGCCACAGATGAGGGCGTCGAATGGCGAATATGCCAATAAGGTGGAGGAGATGATGGCCACCAAGAGGCAACGCTCGACTGAGAGTGCCATTAAAGACACTCCGGCGAGCAAGCGGCAACGCGGGCCCAAGAGTGCAGCCCCTCCACCGAAAGTGGCCAAGAAGCCATCGAAATCGAACGCGAAGGTCAGCGATGTGACCAAACGACATTTGATCGTGGCACTCATCGACCGGAGCGAGGAAAACGGCAAGATGTCAGCGGCACAGTGGAAGCTAGTGCACGCGCGTCTCGTCGACGCACTGTTTGCACACATGGAAGAAGACCCCGCGGCCCCTATGCCCACGTTCGATGGTGCTGGGTGGCTAAATGGGGTTAAGATCCTAAAGTGCAACGACGATCCAGCCCTAAGGTGGCTGACGCGTACGGTCTGCCAACTGGAGGCGATGTGGGAGGGGGCCAAGCTGGAGGTTGTGGACCGGGAGCTTATCCCGTCCAAGCCTAAGGCGAAGGTACTCTTCCCCATCACAATCCAGGGAGACCGAGCGCTGAAGCTCCTTCAGCGGCAAAACGCGGACGTGCCAACGACCGATTGGAGGATCCTACACATTGGTAGCCCACTACCCAACGAGGGGGGCCAATGTGTGATCCTCCAAATAAACAAGGAGGCAGAGGATCTGCTGTATCCCAAGTTCGGGAAGATGGCGTGGGGCATGGGTAGCGTCTACCTGCGCCTCAAAAAGCGCCACCCTGAGGACAAGGACGCGCATACCCTGCAGGTAGGCGAGGTGGAAAAGGACTTAGGTCTCGAGTCCATCGTGGAGGCCGCCCAGGGTCTTGCGCTTGAGGACGAAGACGAGGAAGACGGTGACCTGACGTTAGTAGTCAACCCGTCGGATGCAAGTGAGCCAGCCACCCATGCTGAGTGTGCTGCAGCTAAACTTGCATAAAAGCAAGGTAGCGTCGGCGGAGCTCCTCATCGCCATGGAGCAAGGGCTCGCCGACATAGCTCTAGTCCAGGAGCCCTGGATTGCGACAGGCAATTCAGTGGCCGGACTAAAGTCCTCAAATCACAAACTGTTCTACGCAACATCGGTAAGCAGGAACAGAACCGTCGTACTCGTACGAAAGGGAATCCATGCTTACCTTATGTCTCATTACAGCACGGATGACCTGACGGTTGTGATGCTGGAAAGCGAGGAAAAGCGCCTTCTGGTGGCTTCCTGCTACATGGCTCACGACAGACCCGCACCACCCGACGAACTCAGGAGCCTGGTGACAGAAGCCGGCACCAAAAACTATCAACTCGTCATCGGGACGGATGCCAATGCCCACCACAATGTGTGGGGAAGCACCGACATCAATGATAGAGGTGAGTCACTCTTAGACTTTATACTTTATACTAATCTATATATAGCAAACGTCGGGGAGGAGCACACCTTCGTGGGTCCGACTTCATCCAACGTGCTAGACCTAACACTAGCAACGGGAAACAGTACTACGGTATCTAGCTGGAGGGTCCTTGAAAGACCCTCCTTCTCAGATCACAAGTACATTCAGTTTAAGTGCGACTTCAAACATTCTTCGAAGGTAATAGTCTATAGAAACCCCCGGAATACAAACTGGGAAAAGTTTAAAAAGACAGTTACTTAGAAGCTCGCGAGTCCGGGCACAGTGAAATCCGCGGAGGACATAGAGAAGTCTTTAGAGACCCTATCCAACGCGTTGCTGGTCGCTTACCACACATCGTGCAAACCCTCGAGGACGAAGAAGAGGTCCAAGCCACTCTGGTGGAGCCGGGATCTCTCTCTTCAAAGGGACAACCTCAAGGAATTCTTTAAGATCGCCAAACAAGCGAACGAAGGGATCGTCTATGAGGAATACAGACTCCTACTCAGGAGCTACAAGAAGGAAATACGTAAAGCACAACGGAACTCGTGGAGGACCTTCTGCTCCAACATCGAGAAAGTACCAGAAACCGCACGGCTACGGAAGCTGCTCTCTAAGCAGCCTACCATACAAAGCCAATTAAAGCTAGATGACGGACAGTGGACAGAGGGCAGTGACGAAGCCCTAACAGCACTAATGGAGGAACATTTCCCTGGTTGCACCGAGGTCGCTGATGCCAAAGAGCACCAGGACCTAGCAACCGAGGAACAACACCCCCCAACAGATTTGTTAACCACCAAGCGAATCCACTGGGCAATAGACTCCTTTGCGGGCACAAAAGCACCAGGACTTGACGGGATATTCCCAGCCATGATGCAGGTGACCAAAGAGGCGATTACCCCATGGCTCTCCGCAATATTCACAGCTTGTATAAGTACTGGCTATATCCCTATCCAATGGAGAACCTCGAGAGTTGTCTTCCTCCCAAAGGCAGGAAAGTGCAGCCATGCGAGTACCAAGGACTATAGACCGATAAGCCTTACCTCCTTTATATTAAAAACGCTAGAAAAGCTGCTGGACTTACACATCAGAAATGAGGTAGGGGGACTGATGTCAACCAACCAGCATGCCTATACTAAACGGAAATCGGTGGAGACCGCACTACATTCGGTAGTAGCTACCATTGAGAAAGCCCTTCACAATAAAAAGTATGCACTGGGAGTATTCGTGGACATCTCCGGAGCATTCAACAACGTGGCTACGGAAGCAATAACAAATTGCCTGGTAGCAACTAATACACACCCAGCAATCAACCTGTGGATAAGGAACCTCCTAGGTTGCAGACGGGTGCAATCAGAGTGGGGCACCGCTTCCATGGGGAAAGAGGCACACAGAGGCACACCCCAGGGTGGAGTCCTGTCGCCCCTCCTGTGGAATCTGGTGGTCGACGACCTCATCAAGAGATACGAAAGGAAGGCCCCAATAATAACAGCTTATGCGGACGACATAAGCATACTTATTACGGGTGTTTGCCCATCGACCCTCAGCTCACTAATGCAACGAACACTCAGGGAGATACGCGAGTGGGCGGAAGAAGTAGGACTCAGTATCAATGCGGACAAGACGGACCTCATCCTCTTTACCAAGAGGTACAAGGTACCGATATGGACCCCCCGAAGATCAATCAAACTAGGCTAACCCCAAAAACACAAGTCAAATACCTGGGCACAGTACTGGATAGTAAACTGGCATGGAAACCCAATGTATTGGAAAGGGTGAAGAAGGCCACCATTGGGCTTTATGCATCCAAGAAGATGCTCAGCAGCACATGGGGCCTATCTCCGGCTCTGATGCATTGGATTTACATCTCGGTGGTGCGACCAACTCTGCTGTATGGAGTCTTAGTGTGGTGGCAAGCTACTGGAAAGAAAACGTATCATAAGCTTATGGAAAGGACTCAGCGACAGGCTTTGCTCTGTATTACAGGGGCGCTGAGGTCAACCCCAACAAAAGCACTCGAAACCCTACTTGGAATCGAACCCTTAGACATCCTCGCCCGTCTGACTGCAGGAAAGGCAGCACAACGCCTCATCGCTTCAGGAAATATGTCGCCACAAGAATACGGGCATAGTTCAATTGGAAGGGAAATTAATAGATCAACTGATTACATGACCCCCCAAACATGCCTCGACGTAAAAACAACTGCATCCTTGGGACCTGAAGACTGGAAAATCGGAAGAGACCAAACGGAGCACCTCAATATATATACGGACGGCTCCAAGATGGACGGAGGAGTAGGAGCGGGCCTATACTGTACAGACCCTGAGATAAGGCTGTCATATAAGCTACCGGACCATTGTAGCATATTCCAGGCAGAGGTTTTTGCCATCAGGAAAGCAGCGGAAGTCGCTCTTCTCACTGAAAGAGCACACGATGCGGTCAACCTATTCGTCGACAGCCAAGCGGCGATAAGATCCATGCAGTCGTCCGCAGTCAGTTCCAGAAATGTCTTGGCGAGCAGGGAGGCACTAGATACCCTAAGCACGACAAAGTCAGTGCGGATCTACTGGATTCCCAGCCACCGGGGCATCGAAGGGAACGAGACGGCGGACGTACTAGCTAAGGAAGGCGTCGGGCTGGCGAATACGAGAACCGAGAACGTGCCTGTCTCCCTCAGAACGCTGCAAAGCGATCTAGAAAAGCAGGCCGGATCACAAACCGAATGTAGGTGGAGGAGTACCACCGCCTGCAGAACCTCGAAAATCATGTGCAAGGAACGCAATGACAAACTCAGCCACTACCTGCTGCACCTACCACGGAAGGACTGCAGATTATTAGTGGGAATATTAACGGGCCATTGCCTGGCTGCGGCGCATGCAACAAAGCTAGGCATCACAAACAGAGACAGTTGTAGGAAATGTGACGAACCTGGGGCAACCGAAACCCTGGAACATCTCATCTGCAACTGTCCTGCTCTCTTAAGGGCAAGGAGGAAGTACCTGGGCGCCCCAGTGCTGGCATCACTGGAAGATGCCTCCAAGAGGACGCCACAGCAACTACTGGCCTATGCGAAAAATACCTCGATCCTCGAGGACTTCAAAACCCACTAAACACTGCCGCGACGGTTCATACCCCCCCCCCGAAAATTCAGAAAGTGCAGTGTTGCAATACGTAGTCAATTGAGGAACAGATAAAGAGAAAAAGGTAAGCAATGCAGGTGCTTTGCGTGGAAAATAAAAAAAAAAAACAAGCACTTGCAGAAATAACAATACAGATAAGTAGTAGACTGGAGTGAAGACGACGGAAAAACAGGTAATAAAAGAGATACTACACTGGAACAAAGACGAGACAAAACAGGTACAATTGATTTACGTTTACAATATTACAATAAACATAACAATTTAAAATAATGTCTATATCATTTTCTATAATTACAGGGAAGACAAGAAACAGCGGAGCATCGGCCGGCATAGCAAAACACAATGCTTGTAAAGACATTGCGTTGCATACCGGCCGACCCCGTCGTCCCCCCTGGTCGTCGAAATTGGCGTCATCCGAAGTCGTCAGAAGTAGGTGCAATTAGCACCTCCTCGTCGTCGTTGTGGCTGTGGCTGCCCTCTTGGAGAACCAGTGGCACTGGTCCGGCCACCAGCTGGGAGCCAGGAGTAGACGGCACACATATTACTGTGGCGACACGGGTCCGGCCGCCAAAGTGAAATGGATGTGAGTGTGTGTGTGCGTCGGCAATTGTGGCCCTAATGTAGAGCGAGTGGCACTGGTCCGGCCACCAGCTGTGGGCAATGGCGGACAACGACACACCTACTCGAACGGCACAGGTCCGGCCGCCCAAGTGTAATGGATGTTTGTGTGTGTGTGTGTGTATTTCCATTCCAGGTACACATGGCACTCTGAATGCCACGGCACCTGGTTCCAGCAACCAGTTGAGGGCAATGGCGGACATGACACACCTACTCGAACGGCACAGGTCCGGCCGCCCAAGTGTAATGGATGTTTGTGTGTGTGCGTCTGTGTAGCGGAGAGTATTGTCGGTGTCATTTTAATCGTAATTGCAGCTGATTAATTTCTTGCTTTTCCTTTCCAGCTCCTTTGGCACTCTGAATGCCGTTGGCACTGGATCCGGCCACCAACTAAGGACGATGGCGGACACGACACACCTACTCGAACGGCACAGGTCCGGCCGCCCAAGTGTAATGGGTGTTTGTGTGTGTGTGTGTATTTCCATTCCTGGTACACATGGCACTCTGAATGCTTTGATGGCGGCAGCGTCCGTTGTTCATTTTTGTTGTGGCATGCGAGTGATATGCATTTGTCATTTAATCCAATGCAGTGGCAGAGATGTGTCCAATTAGTACACAGCGTTCCAGGATATCTGGTTGTCAAGATGGTACCTCATGTTGCGGGCGTAGGCCCTAATGTCATCCATGGAGTCGTCATCTGTCCACATCTCATCGTCATCATTTTCTTCATCCATTTCAGGATCCGTCTCTGGAATGGCGGCTGGCGTTGGCCCTAACGTTTTTTGTGGTGGCTCTGATCGTGGTGGTTTCTTTGACCGCCTGGCTGCTGGAGCTGGGGCAACCACTGTTGCTGCTGCCATTGTTGGTGGATTTTCCGATGTTTCTGGAGCTGCTGGAGTTGCCGTCACTGCCTGGGATTGGATGAGCGAGGTGAGTAGTGACATCATCACTTCCAGCCTCTTTTCCAATCGCGTCATCCTCTGCGTATTCTCCAACAGTGCCTGGCTGCAGGATCCCTCGAAAGATTGGCGTTTCGGCTGCATCTTCAGCCGGGAGTGGTTGTTGGCAAACTGCTGCTGCTGCTGCTGTCGCTGTTGTTGTTCGCGCTGCGGCTGCTGTTGCAGCTGCTGTAGCTGCTGCTGTTGTGGTGCCTGGGAACGGCTCAATGGCTGCTCTGGACGTCGTCGCCCAGTGCGTGGGCCAGAGGCAGCAGGCGTCTGTTTTTTTAACTGTATTGGCTGCTGCTGCTTCTGCTTCTGCTGATGTTGTTGTTGTTGTCCTCTTCGTCGCCCAGGAGAGGAGACATTGAGTGGCGTCCATGCTGCCTTCTTGGCTGGCGTTTGAGCTGGCTGTTGCTGCTGCTGCTGTCGGCGCCCTGGATGTGCTGGTGTTGTTTTTGCTGGTGGCTGCTGCTCTGGCAATGGCTGCAGAAGCGAGCTGCGCTTGCGACACAACTCCTGCATGGCCACTCGGTGCGACAGACGGCGGCCCCTTGCTGCCTTGAATGCCGGACATCCCTTGTAGGCGCTGATGTGGGCGCCCTGGCAATTGGCGCATTTAGGGGCGTCTGCCCTTGGCTTGGCACATGCCGTGGACGCGTGGGCACCCGCACACTTCATACAGACGAATGAACGCCTGCAGTAGGTGCGGGTGTGCCCAAAAGCCTGACATCTGTGGCACTGGGCTGGGTCCACCGGCTTGGCCTGCCTCTCAACGATCACTAACTGGTTGCCCAGCTGGGTTAATTGGAGGACATCGTGGTGGCTTTCATCCGGCTTGGGGGCTATCTCCAACTCGAACTGGTCGAGTGGCTGTCCATCGGATCTCGCTTTAATGGCTCTAATAAATTTAACTGAATAGCCCAGTTCAGCCATCTGATTTGTTATTAGTTGGGTGCTTGTGGAGTGGTGGAGATCTCGCACGACGATCCGTAGCCCACGGTCACTCTTGTGCTGGTGTGTGTAGTGGCCAGTCATCGCCTCGTTGCCGCCGCCATCGCCCAGGATTGCCATGATGGCATCTCTGGTAGCCATGTCGCGGGCCTGGATACGGACACCATTGCGGCTGATGAGCTTGGTGTGATAGCTACTGTTGCCCACCCTCGGGTCATTCTGCAGCTTGTCCAGAATGGGCATAATGTCGGGGACAGCTGGCAGAATGATGGGGGGGGGGGGAATAATTGTCGTTGGTTGGTGCTGTCGCTGCAGCATCCGAATTTGTCTGGCATTGGGCATACTCATTGAGGGCAGCTGGAGCAGCCCAACGCCGCCGCCGCTGCTGCTGCTGTGGGTTCCTGTGCCGCAACTACTAGTTGCATTTGCAGGTGAGTGAGGTAGAGCTGGTGGAGCATTGACAGTGGCAGGGGCAGGGGCAGGGGCATGGGCATTTTGTGTAATTGTCCGCTGATGTTGTTGCTGGTTTGATTGTTGGTGATGATGGGGATGGTTTTGAATTTGGGGGATATGGGATTTGCTTGCCTGTTGGTTGGTACTTTCCCGGAGTCGTCGTTTGGCCGATGCATGATTGGCATCCAAATTGTCGTCGTCATCGTCGTCATCAAACTCAACAACCATGACATCACTGTCATCATCATCGTCATCATCATCCACCTCGGCGCGGACGCGCTTCAGTGGCGAACGGGCCGCTGCAGCAGAGGTGGATGGGATATCATCGGTATTGGCTGTGTTTGTTGCCGTTGGCTGATGTTGTTGTTGTTGATGTGTTTGCTGCTGCTGCTGATGTTCCTCTGGCGGCGGAGGTGGGGGGGTCCGCCTGTTAACATTGCTGTTAACAGGCATCGTCGTCTGGCTGCCGACGTAATTGTAGTTATCGTTTTTGTGTTTGATGTCGCTGTTTGTGTGCTGATGTATGTCATCATTGTATTTGTGGTTGTGGTTGTGGTATTGGCTGTGTGCATTGCATTTGGAACCGAGTTCGAACTCGCTCCCGAACGGGCTCTCGAACACGAATCTTTTGTTGGCTGCTGTTCGTGCAGAGGCTGCTCGAGTGCCCTCTCGTACTGTCGCTGGTACGAGGTCGTTACCCGCTCTCTCTTTGCGCCTTCTCTCGCTCCTTGCTGTTTCCGGCTCTCTCCACACGATGCATCGGCATACGGTGCATCGATACGTGTCTGTGTGTGTTGGAGTGTGGGAAGCGGAATTATTGGCGCGCTTGGTACCGCTTGGCTTGGCTTGACATTGCGGTGCTTTGGCTGACGCCGCTGCAGCTGCCGCTGCCGCCAATGCCTCAAGCCGGCGACTACCGCTGCTGCTGCTGATGGTCTGCTGCTGCTGCTGCTGCTGGCGTTCCTGGGTATGGACCGCCTCCACCCAGTCGCCGATCTGGAACTGCTCCTGGCTGGTGATATTGGGAATGGCCGCCCAGCTGTTGGGGCAGGGCAGGTCGGGGTCGGGGATGGGGCTTGTGGCCGGAGTGGCCGTGATGGTGGTGTCGGCATGGTATGTGGTCCTCACATACCCGGTAATGGTGGCTGGAGCCGGTCCAGGAATTGGAGGAAGTGCCTCCAACCAGGTGGCGAAGTCGGTGGATTGGCGTCTCAGTATCGCTGCGTTTGCCACGCTGTCGGCGCTGGCTTCGCCGTCGGCGGCGCTGTCGGAGCTGGCAGTGGAAATGGCTGATTTGGGGCAATCCCTGGCTGTGACGCCGTGTGGTCCTCGTCGTCGTCGTCCTCTTCTGGCAGTGGATCCGCGTGGCATAGCTGCGCTGGATTGGCTTTGGTTGGATTTGGTAATAAATTTTTCGACCGACGCGAGTGGAGTTTTTGTCAAGCCAAATTATTCACACAGTTTTTTTATTATTTTTATTTTTTTTTTCAATATATACCCGCTTTGTGTTGAGGGCTCTCAGTGCTCCACAGGGGAGGGGCTGAGAGGCTGGGGTGTGAGCCGCCAGCAACCAAGCGCGTTGCTTTATTAATATTTTTTGGGCAGTATATGTCTTAATTTAATTTATGTACATTTTTATACCCTATACTCAAAATGAGTATTGGGGTATATTAGATTTGTGGTAAAAGTGGATGTGTGTAACGTCCAGAAGGAATCGTTTCCGACCCCATAAAGTATATATATTCTTGATCAGCATCAATAGCCGAGTCGATTGAGCCCTGTCTGTCTGTCCGTCTGTCCGTCCGTCCGTCCGTCCGTCCGTCCGTCCCCTTCAGCGCCTAGTGCTCAAAGACTATAAGAGCTAGAGCAACGATATTTTGGATCCAGACTTCTGTGATATGTCACTGCTTCAAAAATATTTCAAAACTTCGCCCCGCACACTTCCGCCCCCACAAAGGACGAAAATCTGTGGCATCTACATTTTTAAAGATAGTATAAAACTAAAAACTCAGAATCGTAGAAGATGACTATATCTTCTAGAGTGCAAAATCTGAACCAGATCGTATAATTATTATAGCCAGAGTCAAGAAAACAATTTCATTCTTTCTCGCTCTGTCTCTCTCTAACACACAGGTTTCATGGTCGGTTTTGCCAATTGCAAAATATGAGTTCAAGGATCTCAGAACCTATAAGAGCCAGAGCAACCAAATTTGGTATCCACACTCCTGTGATATCGGACCTTGACCGTTTCGTGTCCAAATTTTGCCACATCCCCTTCAGCCCCCGCAAAGGACGAAAATCTGGGGCATCCACAAATCTCAGAGACTATTAAGGCTAGAGTAACCAAATTTGGTATCCGCACTTCTGTTAGATCTCACTATAAAACGTATATCTCAGAATTTCGCCCCACCCCCTTCCGCCCCCACAAAGGACGAAAATCTGTTGCATCCACAATATTGCAGATTCGAGAAAACTAAAAACGCAGAATCATAGATAATTACCATATCTATCAGATTGCTGAATCTAGATCAGATCGGATCATTTTTGTAGCCAAAAGGAACAAATCAATTTGCAGTGGCTACGCAGCCCCCGACGTCACGCTCAGACTGATTTTCTGTCTCTCTCGCACGCACTCTTTGTCGTGTCGTTTAATATTAGCGGCGTCTGCCGGAGGAGAGACATACTGACTTAGTATCGGGTATAACTGTAGAGTTGCGGTGTCCGCAGCAACTCACAACGTTCCACCTCGTTGTGTTTGTTTTACAAATCAACTTTAAACGACACTTCAAACACACTAGTACATTTGATGGCACAATAAACTTTACAAACATATAATACTGCAGCAACGAAACACTTGTAACCTCGAAATAGGCCCGCAGTTAGCAGGGGAGGGGGGGGGGGGGGGGAAAGGGAAAATGGAAAAAGAGAGAGACAAAATATTCGGCACTTTGACGGAGGGACTAAACTAAACCTCGAACACGTCTCGACTCCACAACGTTCACGACACGACTTTCCATTTGGACAGAGACCCAGACTCGAGACCACTCCACGATCGGGGCAAAAGGCTCCAAAAGTACGAATGGTCAAGAGGGGGGAGGGGGACTCGTCAAGTGTGTGTAATAGTGTGTCAAGTGTGTGTGTGTGTGTGTGTGGTGTGAGTCAAGAAAGTAAAGTGGGGCCTCGCTCGAAAGTATGCTGTCTCTTCCCTTTGTAATTCTCCCTAACTTAAAAATTTGATTTGCAATCCCCTGTGAGTTCGTCAACTTGATGTTTTGTTGGCTGTGATGCGGTATGTGGTCTTCAGTCCCCTCTACTACCCTTGCCGCCTGCTGAGGGCAGACGACTAGGAATGTAGCATGTACATGTGGGCGGGCAGTTTATAGGGGGCGTAGTTGATTTATGCGAAGACTAGCATTTTTGGCTCAATTTAGGCCGTAGTGGTGGTGGTGTGGCGGCAACTGATGCTGATTTGAAAGTCGGTTTGAAACCGATAATCAATTGTCAGCACCGTTTCCGCCGAAGATTTTTCTCACAGATTGTAATAATTTTGTAGTGGGGTGTCGGAGAACCGCACTAATTAGGAAAATAACAATGGGGGGGGGGGGGGGGGAACAAGGGGTTAAAGAAATGAGATCGAAAATTCAGAAAGTGCAGTGTTGCAACACGTAGTCAATTGAGGAATAGATAAAGAGAAAAAGGTAAACAATGCAGGTGCTTTGCGTGGAAAATAAGAGGAAATACACTAAGATAAAAAGAGACAAGCACTTGTAGAAATAACAATACAGATAAGTAGTAGACTGGAGTGAAGACGACGGAAAAACAGGTAATAAAAGAGATACTACACTGGAACAAAGACGAGACAAAACAGGTACAATTGATTTACGTTTACAATATTACAATAAACATAACAATTTAAAATAATGGCTGCCCACGGACGATGAAGGCGAGTCGGTCGGAGTCACTCCCGCAGTCGCTCCCGTAGCTGCTCCCGAAGTCGTTCCCGCTGGAGGAAATGCCGGTACAAATCAGCCGGCACCATTCGTGCTGCCCACCAGCAGGAGGCTCAAGAGTCTGCCTCCGTTTTAGATTGTTGCACCTTCCACCCTCCAAATGAAAGAAAAAGAATAAAGAAAAGCAAAGAAAAGAAAAACCCTCTACAGAATGTCTCTTTTGCTCTCATTGTAAATTGAAGCGCCTCTTTCGGCGGAACCTACCCCAAGAGCGGAAAGCGGAGATCAATTAGAATTGTGAACCCCAAAGCGAGCGATTGATACGATACACTCACGAGTACTCATGCCCAAGCCCGAGTACTCTGTCCAGCATCCACATCGGGGAATCAACATAAATGGGTGGCTCCGCGGACGGTGTTCCAGCAGTGGCGCTTGGGCGGTCCGAGTGAGCAGTAACGGATCTTCTGCAGAAATCAGTGCATAGATACAGTATCTGAAGGATCAAAGTGTTGAAAATCAATTAAAAGGTGATCATCCATCCCACGACAAGGAGAGGGGGCAGGGGGCGAATGGCGCCACACAGATTTCTGTACGGGCCTCTGAAAGGGAATCGAATCGAATCGCTCCAAATTGGCGTTGGAATGTCCAATAATAAACGGTAGATTCTATTACTTGTTAACCCCGCGGGTCAATGAGAGAGAGCTATGGCAAAAGATACAAAGTAGCTGCTGTACCCTTGCCACAGCCACAGATACAGATATATGCCTCTGAGAGTGTGGCAGTAATTGAATTAACCTTTGCGTGCCGTCTGTCTCTGTCCGTGTCTGTGAATAAATCGCGGGTCTTGGCTCGAGTAACACTATTCCTCCGTCCTTCGTCGTACCGATAGATGGACGAGGCTTCTGGCACGACGACAACCGATGGCAAGTCCCTGGATGAGGCGCCGGTGGCCGCAGGACTGGAGCGCACACAGCCGATCGGCTTCCTGCAGCTCTTCCGCTTCTCCACCTGCGGGGAGATCGCGTGGCTCTTCTTTGGGTTCCTCATGTGCTGCGTCAAGGCGTTGACCCTGCCCGCAGTGGTCATCATTTACAGCGAGTTCACAGCAGTGAGTACCGGGCACAGATACTCCCGCAGATGCAGATTCAGATACTCCAACCACAATCTCTCTCCCTTCGATTCTCGATTCCGTATTCCATCACCACGATCCCCGTCTCGCTCTCCATTCAGCGCTTCCCCTCGTCCCTGTCCATCGTGGACCTGGCCCAGGAGCAGGACGGCAACAGCAACAGTGGCTCCAGCAACGGCATGACCGTGGGGCCGGGTGCGGGCGGCGGCATCACCACCACGGCCCTCCTGTCCGTGAAGCCCCTGAACGGCAGCGGCAACGGCAACATTTCGCGGAACAACAGCTTCAGTCTGAGCTTCAACCTGCAGGACCCCACAGTGCGCTCCTCGGTGCGTTCGGCAGGAGCCCCCACAGTGGATACAGTGGACAACTCTTCATCCGGTGGCACGATCGCCCTGCCCCAGAGCGGCGCCACGGCAACGGCAACGGCCACGAGTGCTACCTCAACCCTCGCCAAACACAGTCCCGAGCCCAAGACAGGAGAGGTCTATGTCTGAGCGGAGGAACAGGACACCTATTCCGACCCATCCACTGGATTATAGCTTTCGTCGTAGGTTTAAGCACCCCCTTTCAGAACCACTGATACGATATTATCATCTAGGAAAGAGAACAAAACAAGAGTAATCCTCTCTTCGGATTGTACATACATATTCACACATCAATATACATACATATATAGCCCACAGACGATATCGTATCGTAATGGATCGTATCGTACGGCACACGCGAGTCTTTCTCGATAGTTGGGCGAATAAATTACGAATAAAATCTTTACCAAGAGAATCTCCATTATATTACCCGTGCAAACATTGGACCGTGTAAATACTTTTGAACCCTCCCCCTCCCCCTCTCCATAAAAAACATAATATGTGATATGCGATTATTGTACGTGTTTTTTTTTTTTTTTTTTAAGCTATAAAATTTGTGCATCTTTAGGTTTAATGTGGAACCAATCCATGTAGAGGATGGTAGAAGAACACAGATCTCAGAAATTCTAGGCTTCTTTGTACAGATACAGATACAGATACAGTTACAGATGATCGACGAGGCAGATGAAGCGGTGTGACACGTCGGGCGACTAACGAGCCCCTTAACTTGTTTGCCGCCCAACTAAACTGTTAAAAGTTCTTAATTAACGCCAATAAGGAATACATTAAAATGCCGACGCCAAGCCAAGCAGCCATTTTCCCAACTCGCCCCACACACATTCACATTCCCCTTCCCAACCACTACCGACAAGCTTTATTTCCTCTTTCTCGCCAATGTAAATTAAAATTCTGTGCGCCACTAAACATATATTCAAATCACAAACCACAAAGAGAATCATAAAACACAAAGATTTCTTAAACCACACACAACTACTGTCAACGCGGCTTCGTCTGTGTAAAGTGCGGTGGTTTCGTCCACCGCACCCAGCTAAATGCTAAAGTTGCGGCGGTTTAACAACTTCTGTCAACGCGGCTTCGTCTGTGTAAAGTGCGGTGGTTTCGTCCACCGCACCCAGCTAAATGCGAAAGTTGCGGCGGCTTAACAACTTCTGTCAACGCGGCTTCGTCTGTGTAAAGTGCGGTGGTTTCGTCCACCGCACCCAGCTAAATGCCAAAGTTGCGGCGGTACGCACCCATCCAACTACAGGCCCTATGCTGATGCTGATATGAGGATCAGCCTTGCGCCGCCACTTATATGAAGCCCGCTCCGAGGACGGGAACGGACTGAAAAGACGCAATCCATTGTAAAAGAAAACACATGTTAATGTTAAGTCTAGTGTTACCTTAACTTTCTTTACTCAAAATACTTGCATGAAAAAATATCGAATACCTACCACTACTGTAACTAGTGTTACCTTCCCATTGTTCAGCCAAAAACACTGCAACTACATGTAAAATGTAAAATATGGCATGTATTATTTGAATTTAGTACATATACAAATATGTAGATGGCGTATAGGAGCGGTGGCGCTGGAGTTCCTCGGCTGCTATTTCCCCTCCTTGTAGCGTGGGTATTGGGATCGCTCTCGGCTACCATTTCCCCTTCGTGTGACAAAGGTATGGGATCGCTCCAGCCCTGGCTCTCTCTTGGCTGCGATTTCCCCTTCGTGTGACGTCGGTATTAATGCTAGTGATGCTCGTCGTGGTTCCTGTGGGATCTGGTTCCGGTGTTGCTCCCCCCATTGTTTTAAATGAAAAACTCTCTCTCAGTTTCGCGACGGCGGCCTCTCTCTCGGTCTCCCTTGTAGGCGTTGGCTTCGGGCTGGCCGGGGAGGGTTGTTGATCACATCGGCGTCACTGGTCGGAGTGGGAGAGATCCGACTATTCCCCTCTTCGTGGCTCTTGTTCTGGCTGCTGCTTCTCCTTCGTGTAGCGTGGGTATTGGGATCGCTCTCTCTCTCGGCTGCTGTTTCCACTCCTTGTAGCGTGGGTATTGAGACTCAATACATCACCGAAATGCTGGCCAGCCATGGACACACGGCCACTTTTGTACGCGGTATGACACGTCGGGCGACTAACGAGCCCCTTAACTTGTTTGCCGCCCAACTAAACTGTTAAAAATTCTTAATTAACGCCAATAAGGAATACATTAAAATTCCGACGCCAAGCAAAGCAGCCATTTTCCCAACTCGCCCCACACACATTCACATTCCCCTTCCCAACCACTACCGACAAGCTTTATTTCCTCTTTCTCGCCAATGTAAATTAAAATTCTGTGCGCCACTAAACATATATTCAAATCACAAACCACAAAGAGAATCATAAAACACAAAGATTTCTTAAACCACACACAACTACTGTCAACGCGGCTTCGCCTGTGTAAAGTGCGGTGGTTTCGTCCACCGCACCCAGCTAAATGCGAAAATTGCGGCGGTTTAACAACTTCTGTCAACGCGGCTTCGTCTCTGTAAAGTGCGGTGGTTTCGTCCACCGCACCCAGCTAAATGCCAAAGTTGCGGCGGTACGCACCCAGCCAACTACAGGGCATATGCTGATGCTGATATGAGGATCAGCCTTGCGCCGCCACTTATATGAAGCCCGCTCCGAGGACGGGAACGGACTGAAAAGACGCAATCCATTGTAAAAGAAAACACATGTTAATGTTAGGTCTAGTGTTACCTTAACTTTCTTTACTCAAAATACTTGCATAAAAAAATACCGAATACCTACCACTACTGTAACTAGTGTTACCTTCCCATTGTTCAGCCAAAAACACTGCAACTAAATGTAAAATGTAAAATATGGCATGTATTATTTGAATTTAGTACATATACAAATAAGTAGATGGCGTATAGGAGCGGTGGCGCTGGAGTTCCTCGGCTGCTGTTTCCCCTCCTTGTAGCGTGGGTATTGGGATCGCTCTCGGCTACCATTTCCCCTTCGTGTGACAAAGGGATGGGATCGCTCCAGCCCTGGCTCTCTCTTGGCTGCGATTTCCCCTTCGTGTGACGTCGGTATTAATGCTTGTGATGCTCGTCGTGGTTCCTGTGGGATCTGGTTCCGGTGTTGCTCCCCCCATTGTTTTAAATGAAAAACTCTCTCTCAGTTTCGCGACGGCGGCCTCTCTCTCGGTCTCCCTTGTAGGCGTTGGCTTCGGGCTGGCCGGGGAGAGTTGTTGATAACATCGGCGTCACTGGTCGGAGTGGGAAAGATCCGACTATTCCCCTCTTCGTGGCTCTTGTTCTGGCTTCTTCTTCTCCTTCGCGTAGCGTGGGTATTGGGATCGCTCTCTCTATCTCGGCTGCTGTTTCTACTCCTTGTAGCGTGGGTATTGAGACTCAATACATCACCGAAATGCTGGCCAGCCATGGACACACGGCCACTTTTGTACGCGGTATGACACGTCGGGCGACTAACGAGCCCCTTAACTTGTTTGGCGCCCAACTAAACTGTTAAAAATTCTTAATTAACGCCAATAAGGAATACATTAAAATTCCGAAGCCAAGCCAAGCAGCCATTTTCCCAACTCGCCCCACACACATTCACATTCCCCTTCCCAACCACTACCGACAAGCTTTATTTCCTCTTTCTCGCCAATGTAAATTAAAATTCTGTGCGTCACTAAACATATATTCAAATCACAAACCACAAACCACAAAGAGAATCATAAAACACAAAGATTTCTTAAACCACACACAACTACTGTCAACGCGGCTTCGCCTGTGTAAAGTGCGGTGGTTTCGTCCACCGCACCCAGCTAAATGCGAAAATTGCGGCGGTTTAGCAACGTCTGTCAACGCGGCTTCGTCTGTGTAAAGTGCGGTGGTTTCGTCCACCGCACCCAGCTAAATGCCAAAGTTGCGGCGGTTTAACAACTTTTGTCAACGCGGCTTCGTCTGTGTAAAGTGCGGTGGTTTCGTCCACCGCACCCAGCTAAATGCCAAAGTTGCGGCGGTACGCACCCAGCCAACTACAGGGCCTATGCTGATGCTGATATGAGGATCAGCCTTGCGCCGCCACTTATATGAAGCCCGCTCCGACAAGCGACCACTACAGCCGCTGGATGCCTGGAACATGTCTGGCTGAAGGATGAGAGCTCGATGGATAGACAAATGTGTCTGCAGGCTCAGAGCGATGCTGAAGAGGAAGAGGAGGAGGAAGAATACGACCTTGAGGATGAGGAAGTGGAGGAGCCAGTGGCCGAGGAGAAGGCAGAGGAGCAGGAACAGCAACAGCAGTCACAGGAACAACAAAAGCAACAGAAGCCAAGCAGTGGCAGCAACAAACCCACGCACAATGGCCACCATCGGGCCCACAGCAATGGGAGCAGTAGCAGCATCTCAAAAATACCCATTGCCACCGGGAAGCTCCTGGGAAGCCCCATAAGCAGCACCAGCACCAGCACCAGCACAGAGACAACGACAGCCATACACACGCTGACCAGCAATTGACACGGACAGAGCAACACGGTCTGCCTGTCCGCCAAGCCCACTCAGATCGTGACACCCACACGTCGAGCCTCCGACTCGGACAAGGAGAACACATACACGGCGACATTTGTGAAGAAGCCCCCGGTGCAGGCCACCATCCAGCTGGGCAGCAACGGCCTCGACGAGTTCGCCACAGTGGTGGCCACCCTGACACTCTTTCCCGATGCGCCCACCACACCGAAAGTGATCCGCAAGGCACCCACGGGAGAGTCCCATGGATCGGCCACCTCGGTGAAGGCTCTGGTCAAGAAGTTTCAGCTGGAGGAGACGCTAGTCTGCCCCGGACACAGCAGCACCAGCAGCCACAACGGCCACAGTCCCGTCAACGGGTGCGGCGGCAGTAGCGGGAGCAGCAACGGCAACAATATGCGACGCAGTGCAGGGGGAAACAGCAGCAACATCAGCTACTCGGCAGCAGCCGCGACAGCAGCACGAATGAACAGCATTCGCCGCGCCTCCGACCCGCTGATGGCCGTCTATAAGAACCAGCCACAGAACAGCGGCGCCAACAGCAATAGTTCCAGCAGCAACAGCAACAATCCCAGCCCAGGCAGCAGTCCCAGCTCGGGCAGCACGGCCACCCTGCTCCTGAATAGCCATCGCCTGGCGTCCGCGTCCGCGTCCGGGCCAGCCAGAACGGTCACCAGCACCGCTGTAGCCTCAAGCAGCAGCACCAAAGCTACTGCCACTGCCCACCATCTGCACCACCACCACATGCACCACGACAACACGAAAAGCGGCCAAAACACATGAAATCCACACTTACCTGCCAATCACCAGACAGAGCTGCCCCCACAGCAGCTGCCTCGCCATGAACATCATCAATTTTCTGCCAAAGGGGCGAAAAAGGAGGCCTTTTTTGAACCGATGACGAACGTGGCCGAGGAGGCCAGGCCAACTCTGCTGACAACGCATCCTGGTGGCCGGACCAGCAGCCACTCGGATGCGGCCAATCAACAAGTAAATCGACAACGTATCCTGGTGGCCGGACCAGTTGCCACTTGGATGCGGCCAATAATACTGACAGTCTGACATCACACACCGATGTCAACGCCAACACACTGGACAACGCATCTCGGGTGGCCGGACCAGTGCCACTCGGTCTGCTGCATTAAACCAACAGACAGATGCAACGTGGGCGGCCGGACTAGAGCCGCTCGCCATCTCCAACTTTGCCCACGATGCACGCCAACACCAACAATCCAGCCATCGCCACTAAACAAGACACAGGGGGACAACAGAGCCGTCCGGTATACAGCGTAATGTTCGCATTGCGTTTGATATGCCTGCCGGTGCTCCGTTGTTGTTTGTCCTCCTGTTAGAAATAAAATAAATATAATTAATATGTTTATATGTTGTAAATGTACATATGTCAATTATCGTTTATTTTACCTCGTCTGCATCAATGTATTTGTTGTAGATGTCAATCCTGTTGTTTTTTGTAGTTTTTGCATGTCCGTAGATAGTTTTAGTTACTTACCTGTGATATTAGAATTAAGTTTTTGTAAATTAATGTAGTTTTTCTATAGTTAATTGTATATTTTTCGTAGTTTTCTAATTAGTTTTACCTTCTTACTCTTCTTCCCAACCTATTTGCCATTCCCATAATTCCCCTTGACACGTGGTATTACCAAAAATACCACGCAAATACCAGACTATGACCGATAGCACACCAAAAAGCCATTTCAAATTTAAAATGCATTTATCAATGCCCAGTGTGTTATCGGTCGCAAATTCGGCAATTTATGCCCAGCCAATTCCTCCCCACCCCCTACCCACTTCAAATGCCATTAAATGCCAAATGCGGTTGAGCAGGAGCAAAATTAACACTGCCAACCTCCGCCACTCTGCCAAAAGCCCCAATAAAGCCATTTCAACCGCCCGGATCGAAAGATCCGGAAGTTTACAGTATCCGGGCGGTTATACGGGAGCAGGCATTTATCCCCCCCCCCCCCCATCCTATCCCATCCCCCAGCAACAGAGCAGCCACTACACACAGCACAAACATAAGACACTGGCCGCTAACCAACGACAACGACAACACACACAGCCACTAAAACAAACGGCTATTCCAATTCTCCATTGCCTACTTATCGGTGCTGCTGCCCTCGGACCACTTTCATCTCACTCAATATTGGGGTGAGTGAAAGTGGAACCGGGGGTGAGAGCACCGGTAAATGACGATCGGCGATCGGGCCATTCGAGTGTGGAGGAGAGAGTATGGGAGTTGGCGGACATGTGAGAGTTCCACCATGAACCTCGTCCACCCGCTCGAGAGGTCGCGATCGTCGGACGTGCCAGAACCGTTTCGTGTCGTTTGTTCGTGTCGCCGTTTTCCGTTGTCTTGCTGTTGTGCTTTGTTTTCTTTTTTGTGGTGTCTGTCGTGTGCCGTGCCGTGCCGTGCCGTGCCCCCGCTCCCACCACTCGACAAACTTTCTGCTCCCCAATAAATGTGATTAATTTTAAACGCCAATAAATAACATTAAGTTATAAAAACACAAACCTAACGAGAGACAAACTGTGTAAAGAGACAGAAAGTGCCAATAAATACATTAAACACAAACACACACACACAAGAGACTTTTCAGTAAGGGAAAACAACAAACAGACAGCAAATCGCCAATACACAAACTAACAACAACTATGACGAGAGGAATGGCCAGACGAGGGTCAACCAGACGCCACAGCGACGGCGGCAGAGCGGCCCGCAGAGGCGCCCTAGCAGCAGCAGCAGCAGCCAACAACACAAACACCAACACCGCCAATAGCAGCAGCAACAGCAGAGCCCTCGGCGCAGGCGCCAACACCAACGCCCCAGCCAATGCAGAGCGCCGACGCCACAGCGACGGTGGCTGCATCAGCAGCAGCAATAACAACGCCAACACAGACTGCACCGATCGTGAGTACGCAGACGCCGCCAATACACACACAGACACAGCCATTCCCGCCACTTGCATTGCCCTTCCCCCCCCCCTCCCCCCACCCTGCAAATAATACCCAAAGAAAGGCGCCAAACACAAAAGAAAGGCCCACCAAGACACCACTTTTCCCGCCTCTCACGCTCTTTTGGCCATACAAAATAGTTCGAGAGTAACGGGATAGGGAGAGGACGGAGGAGAGTCGGCAAGCCGCCGAGAAGGAGCGGGCCAACGGGCCGCCACACACACACACACACACACGACCGGATCGAACCTGTTGCGAGTCGAACCTGGTTCGAGCTGGTTCGAGCAGCGGGTCGATCCGGGCCAATGCTGAGCCGGCACCAATACCACAAATCCCACCAACACCAAAACGACGCCGCGCCCTCATCGACAGTGGGAGTGAAGATGAGGATGAGGGTGAGAGGAAGCAGGCCAGACGACGGGGCCGCCATCACTAGAAAAGGCAAACTCTGGAGGAGCTGGAGGCTATTGTTCAGGAGCAGCTGAGGCAGCACGAGCTGAGGGAGCAACAGCAGAAGCAGCAGAAACGGACGGCACATGCAGCCAACACCAACACAGTTGCCGATCCTGCCACTATGCCGCAATCTGCACAGCCAACACATGCCCCTGCCCCTGCCCCTGCCCCTGCCACTACTATAATTGCCAATAGCCAGACCCACAGCCATCACCAACATCGACAACAGCCAATACATAGACAATCACCAGCCATTCACACAGACAATACCACAATTAACAAAAGAGATAATAATGACGCCAATACAAATACAAATACACCCGCCAATACAAACACCAACACCACCACCGCCATCACCATCACAAACACCCCTGCCACTACCACCGACGATGACATCCGGCACGGCGAATTCGGCCATCAGCCCAGCCAGGAACGTGGCTTGAGGATCCTCATCCGAGGACTCTCCCACTCCACGCCGCCGGATTGGATTCGCAGCAGCATGCTGAATGAGGGGTTCACGGTTCGGTTTGTAAGGGTGATCACCGATCGATTTGATCGCAGCCGCCAATTCAACCTCTTCGACGCTGAGATCGCCCCCAAACCGGACCGTGGCCAATGCGGGGTGTTAAAGCTGCGACGCCTGGGTGGGAGGCCCGTCACGGTTGAGAGACTTGGAGTCTCCCGTGACCCTGCCCAGTGCCATCGATGTCAGGTGTTTGGCCACACCCGCGCATATTGTAGACGCGCTGCAGTTTGCAAAAAAAAAAAGAGAACTAAGGTGCCAATAAATACATTAAACACAAACACACACACACAAGAGACTTTTCAATTAAAAAACAACAAACAGGCAGCAGATCGCCAACACACAAACCAACAGCCAGCCATGACCAGAGGAATGGCCAGACGAGGGTCAACCAGACGACACAGCGACGGCGGCAGAGCGGCCCGCAGAGGCGCCCTAGCAGCAGCAGCCAACAACACCAACACCAACACCGCCAATAGCAGCAGCAGCAGCAGAGCCCTCGGCGCAGGCGCCAACACCAACGCCCCAGCCAATGCAGAGCGCCGACGCCACAGCCACCCATCGAGTGAGTACCCAGCCATTGCCATGGCCGATATATCCACGGCCACAGCCACTCCCCCCTCGAGACCCGTCACAAAAACCGCGCCAACCACAAAGGGAAAGGCCGAAAAGACGCCGCTCTCACTGCCACTTTTCCCGCCTCTCACGCTCTTGGACGCACAAAACTGTTCAGGAGTAACGGGAGAGGGAGAAGACGGAGGAGAGCCGGCAAGCCGACGCGCAAGAGCGGAGCGGTAAAACGGCCAACGGGCAGCCACACACACACACACGACCGGATCGAACCTGTTGCGTGTCGAACCTGGTTCGAGCTCGAGCAGCGGGTCGATCCGAGCCATAGCCCAGCCTGCTCCAATGCCACAAATCCCACCAACACCAAAACGACGCCGCGCCCTCATCGACAGTGGGAGTGATGATGAGGGTGAGGGTGAGAGGAAGCAGGCTAGACGACGGGGCCGCCATCACCAGCAGCGGCAGCAAACACAAAACACAAATACAAACACCAACACCGTCACCGCCACTCACACCAGCACCATCGCCAATACCAACACCAACACAACTACTGCCACTCCCAATACAGACACCCTTGCCATTGCCAATGACATCCGGCACGGCGAGTTCGGGCATCAGCCTGTGGAGGACAGAGGCTTGAGGATCCTCATCCGAGGTCTTCCCCATTCCACGCCCTCTAAATGGTTCCGGGACTGTATGCAGGCCGAGGGGTACACGGTCCGGTTTACTCGGGCGATCACCGATCGATTCGATCGCAGCCGCCAATACAACCTCTTCGAGGCTGAGATCGCCCCCAAACCGGACCGTGGTCAATTCGATGTGTTGAAGCTGCGACGCCTGGGTGGGAGGCCCGTCACGGTTGAGAGACTTGGAGTCTCCCGTGACCCTGCCCAGTGCCATCGATGTCAGGTGTTTGGCCACACCCGCGCATATTGTAGACGAGCTGCTGTCTGCATGAAATGCGCGGGTGGACATCAGACGACGGAGTGCAGCAAGCCAAGGGCCGTCAATCCCAAATGCTCCAACTGCCAAGGCGCCCACATCAGCGCCTACAAGGGCTGCAGCGCCTACAAGGCAGCCAGGCAGCGGCTCCTGGCCCACAGGGTCGCTGTCCAGGAGCATCGACGGCAGCAGCAGCAGCCTCAGCCACTACGGCAACAGCCACAGCAAATGCAGCAGCCAATACAGCAGCAACAGCCAGCACATCGTCTCCAGCAGCCATCACAACGTCACCAGCAGCCACTACAGCGACAGTTGCAGCAGCAGCCACCCATACAGCCACTCCACCCACAGCCGCAGCAGCAACGCCAACGCGGTCCGGGTCGGCAGCATCGGCAACAGCTACAGCATCGCGACCAACATCCCCAGCCACTGGCCGAGGGGCGCCAATACCAAAGGGTCCAGCCGATGCAGCCGATCCCAAATCGTGCTCCGACGCCACGCCAACCCCAGCTACAGCAGCAGCCAGGCGCCCAGTTCAATGGGAGCTGTGCCCATATCCTGAAAAGATATGCCGTAAAAATTAAAGAGCTGGAGGATAAGCTGGCAGCAATTTTGACGAAACTGACAAACCTGCTGCAGGCAAGGGACGAGAGCACGGGAGGAGTGCCGCCACTTCAGACAAAAACAGCAGCAGCAGCATCCACACAGCCATCACCACGACCAACTGCAAATACGCACCATGACGCCGCAGCCATATCGGACTCCGAATCCGATATGGACTGCGAAGCAATTGACGACGAACATGACGACGAATGGACCGACCACGATCCATTCGACGATCTGGAGGGTCTGGGCCAAGTGTGGAGGGCCCAAATCGAATACTCACCCGCAAACGTCTCTTACGCCAACACAAATCAGACAAGGGTCGCCAGCAACAACATCCAAATCAACGAAAGGCACCTGCAAATAAACGCAAATTAAAATCAAAAAGCCAAAACAAACACCTCCTCACCTGAGTGGCCGGACCAGCAGCCATTCAAAACGCAACTACAAATTGACGACGAACGTGGCCGAGGAGGCCAGGCCAATCCACCTGACAGCGCATCCTGGGTGGCCGGACCAGCAGCCACTTGGATGCGGCCAATCAACAATTAAAATCGACAACGCATCCTGGTGGCCGGACCAGTTCGCCACTTGGATGCGGCCAATAACTCCGACCATTGCCATCACACACCGATGCCAATGCCAACACGATGACAATGCAGTTGGGTGGCCGGACCAGTGCCCCTCGAGTGCAGCAGCCAACACTAACCAACAGACAGATGCAACGTGGGCGGCCGGACCAGAGCCGCTTGCCATCAAGACCATCATTGCCCACGATGCACGCCAATACTCACAACCAGCCAATAAACAACACACAGGGGGACAACAGAGCCGGCCGGTATACAGCGTAATGTTCGCATTGCGTTTGTTATGCCGGCCGGTGCTTCGTTGTAGTTGTCCTCCTGTTAGAAATAAAATAAATATAATTAATATGTTTATATGTTGTAAATGTATGTCAATTATCGTTTATTTTACCTTGTCTGCATCAATGTTCTTGTTGTAGATGTCAATCCTGTTGTTTTTTGTAGTTTTTGCATGTCCGTAGATAGTTTGTCCATAGTTTTAGTTACTAGCCTGTGATATTAGGAATAAGTTTTTGTAAATTAATGTAGTTTTTCTGTAGTTAATTGTATATTATTAGTAGTTTTCTGATTAGTTTTATTACCTTTTTCCTCTTCTTCCCCACCTATCTGCCATTCCCATATTTCCCCTGACATGTGGTATTACTAAAAATACCACGCAAATACCAGACTTGACCGATAACACACCAAAAAAGCCAATACAAATTCAAATTGCATTTCTCAATGCCCAGTGTGTTATCGGTCGCAACTTCGGCAATTATGCCCAGCCAATTCCTCACCCACCCCCCACCCACTTCAAATGCCACTAAATGCCAAATGAGGCTGAGCAGGAATAAAATGAACACTGCCATCCTTCGCCACTCAGCCAAATGCCCCAACAATGCCAATACAACCGCCCACAAGATGCTATGCGGTCGACTCTTCGGAGCGTCTCGCGCCCGGATCGTAAGATCCGGAAGTTGAAAGTATCCGGGCGGTTATACGGGAGCAGGCAAACTTTCCCCTTCCCATCCCATCCCATCCTTGACAACAGAGCAGCCAATTCACACAGCACAGAGAAACATTAGACACGGGCCATTGCCCAACAACAACACACACAGCCACTGAAACAGAAGGCCGTTCAAATCTTCCATTGCCTACTTATCGGTGCTGCTGCCCTCGGACTACTTTCATCTCACTGAATATTGGGGTGAGTGAAAGTGGAACCGGGGGTGAGAGCACCGGTAAGTGACGACCGGCGTGGGAGTGGGGGAGTTGGCGGACATGTGAGAGTTCCACCATGAACCTCGTCCGCCACTCTCATCTCGTCCACCCGCTCGAGAGGTCGCGATCGTCGGACGTATATAAATTGAACCATCGCCGCCGCCATTAAAATAAAATAAAATCGCAAGTTTGTTTGTTCGTTGCCATCAGTGTTGCCCGTGTCGTTTGTCGTTTTGACTGTTTTGTCGTTTATCGTTTGGCGTGTCATTTGTGCTCTGGTGCCAAAAAATAAAGACAGTGAAGGCCAGACGACGCCAAGCCAAGCCAGGCAGCAGCCATTTTGTGTCGCCCCCCCCCCCCCCCCCACCCCTCACCATTCGCCGCTGCACATGACCATTCCAAACGCGGAAAAGTGTTCCTCGCCAATCCACCACGCTCCAGCCCTTCCTTCACCCCACCCACTACTATCTCCGACAAGCTTTAGTTCCTGTGCCACTACAAACATCACAAACATCACAAACTAAAAGAGATAACTGTGATAGACAAGAAAAAAAGAGAACTAAGGTGCCAATAAATACATTAAATACAAACACACACAAGAGACTTTTCAATTAAAGAACAACAAACAGGCAGCAGATCGCCAACACACAAACCAACAGCCAGCCATGACCAGAGGAATGGCCAGACGAGGGACAACCAGACGACACAGCGACGGCGGCAGGGCGGCCCGCAGAGGCGCCCTAGCAGCAGCAGCAGCAGCCAACAACACCAACACAAACACCGCCAATAGCAGCAGCAGCAGCATAGCCCTCGGCGCAGGCGCCAAAACCAACGCCCCAGCCAATGCAGAGCGCCGACGCCACAGCCATCCATCGAGTGAGTACCCAGCCATTCCCATGGCCGACATATCCACGGCCACAGCCACTCACCCCTCGAGCCCCATCACATCAGCAGCAACAGCAGCGCCAATACCACCCGAAAATCCCGCAACCCTGCCAAATCACAAAATCCCGCCAAACACAAAGGGAAAGGCCGAAAAGACGCCACTTTTCCCGCCTCTCACGCTCTCGGACATACAAAACTGTTCAGGAGTAACGGGAGAGGGAGAAGACGGAGGAGAGCCGGCAAACCGACGCGCAAGAGCGGAGCGCCAAAACGGCCAACGGGCATCCACACACACACACACGACCGGATCGAACCTGTTGCGGGTCGAACCTGGTTCGAGTTCGAGCAGCGGGTCGATCCGTGCCAATGCCCAGCCTGCACAAATACCACCAATCCCACCAACACCAAAACGACGCCGCGCCCTCATCGACAGTGGGAGTGACGATGAGGGTGAGGGTGAGAGGAAGCAGGCCAGACGACGGGGCCGCCATCACCAGCAGCGGCAGCAGCGGCCGCCAATTGGGAAGCCGAAGAAGAAAAGGCAGACACTGGAGGAGCTAGAGGCTATTGTTCCGGGAGCAGTTGAGGCAGCACGAGCTGCGGCAGCAACAACAGAGGCAGCAGAAACGGACAACGAATACAGCCAACACCAACACAGTTGCCGCTCCTGCCACTATGCCGCAATCTGCACAGCGAACACATGCCCCTGCCCCTGCCCATGCCCCTGCCACTACTATAAATGCCAATAGCCAGACCCACAGCCATCACCAACATCGACAAAGGCCAATACATAGACAATCACCAGCCATTCACATAGACAATACTGACAATATCAATACAAATAATGACGCCAACGCAATTACAATTACAAATACACCTGCCAAGACCAATACCAACACCACCACCGCCATCACCATCAACACAAACACCCCTGCCACTACCACCGACGATGACATCCGGCACGGCGAATTCGGGCATCAGCCCAGCCAGGAACGTGGCTTGAGGATCCTCATCCGAGGACTCTCCCACTCCATGCCGCCGGATGGGATTCGCAGCAGTATGCTGAACGAGGGGTTCACGGTTCGGTTTGTAAGGGCAATCACCGATCGATTCGATCACAGCCGCCAATTCAATCTCTTTGAGGCTGAGATCGCCCCCAAACCGGACCGTGGCCAATGCGGGGTGTTGAAGCTGCGACGCCTGGTGGGAGGCCCGTCACGGTTGAGAGACTTGGAGTCTCCCGTGACCCTGCCCAGTGCCATCGATGTCAGGTGTTTGGCCACACCCGCGCATATTGTAGACGCGCTGCAGTTTGCATGAAATGCGCGGGTGGACACCTGACGACGGAGTGCAGCAAGCCAAGGAACGTTGCTCCCAAGTGCGCCAACTGCCAGGGCCAGCACATCAGCGCCTACAAGGCTGCAGCGCTACAAGGCAGCCAGGCAGCGGCTCCTGGCCCACAGGGTCGCTGTCCAGGAGCATCGACGGCAGCAGCAGCAGCCTCAGCCAATACGGCAACAGCCACAGCCAATGCAGCAGCCAATACAGCAGCAACAGCCAGCACATCGTATCCAGCAGCCACCACAACGTCACCAGCAGCCACTACAGCGACAGTTGCAGCAGCAGCCACCCACACAGCCACTCCACTCACAGCCGCAGCAGCAACGCCAACGCGGTCCGGGTCGGCAGCATCGGCAACAGCTACAGCATCGCGACCAACATCCCCAGCCACTGGCCGAGGGGCGCCAATACCAAAGGGTCCAGCCGATGCAGCCGATCCCAAATCGTGCTCCGACGCCACGCCAACCCCAGCTACAGCAGCAGCCAGGCGCCCAGTGCGATGGGAGCTGTGCCCATAATCTGAAAAGATATGCCGGTAAAATTAGAGAGCTGGAAGAAAAACTGGCAGCAATTTCAACGAAACTGACAAACCTGCTGCAGGCAAGGGACGAGAGCACGGGAGGAGGCCACAACGGACAACAACAGCAGCAGCAGCATCCACACAGCCATCACCACGACCAGCACCAAATACGCACTTTGACGCCGCAGCCATATCGGAATCCGAACCCGATATGGACTGCGAAGCAATTAATGACGATGATGACCACGAGTGGACCGACCACGATCCATTCGACGATCTGGAGGGTCTGGGCCAAGTGTGGAGGGCCCAAATCGACAGCGCACGCGGAAGCATGCGATCGGGCGGCGCCTATTGATGTGCCCAATCGTCGATCCAGAGACAGCCACTGCAACAAAGGAAAGAGACGTCAATACGGACAACAACGAAAAACGGCCAAAACACACAAAAATCACACGTACCTGCCAATCACCAGACAGAGCTGACCATCAAGAAGCGCCTCGCCATCAACAATGACAATTTCCTGCCAAAGGGATGGAAAAGGAGGCCTTCTTTGATGACGCTGCCGCCTGACCATGGCCGTGACGTCACGGCAATCCGAACCAACAGCTGCCATTTCCAACGACGACACAGATGCTGGCGCCTGTTGCCGCTCCACTGGGTCACACCCGTCTCTCATGCCTGGCCTGCTTCCTCTCTCCCTCATCCTCATCTTCGCTCCCACTGTCGATGAGGGCGCGGCGTCGTTTTGGTGTTGGTGGGATTGGTGGCATTTGTGTAGGCTGGGCTATGGCTCGCTCCGCTCTTGCGCGTCGGCTTGCCGGCTCTCCTCCGTCTTCTCCCTCTCCCGTTACTCCTGAACAGTTTTGTGCGTCCAAGAGCGTGAGAGGCGGGAAAAGTGGCAGTGAGAGCGGCGTCTTTTCGGCCTTTCCCTTTGTGGTTGGCGCGGTTTTTGTGATGGGGCTCGAGGGGGAGTGGCTGTGGCCGTGGCTATATCGGCCATGGCAATGGCTGGGTACTCACTCGATGGATGGCTGTGGCGTCGGCGCTGTGCATTGGCTGGGGCGTTGGTGGTGGCGCCTGCGCCGAGGGCTCTGCTGCTGCTGCTGCTATTGGCGGTGTTTGTGTTGGTGTTGTTGGCTGCTACTGCTGCTGCTAGGGCGCCTCTGCGGGCCGTTCTGCCGCCGTCGCTGTGGCGTCTGGTTGACCCTCGTCTGGCCATTCCTCTGGTCATGGCTGGCTGTTGGCTTGTGTGTTGGCGATCTGCTGCCTGTTTGTTGTTTTTAATTGAAAAGTCTCTTGTGTGTGTGTGTTTGTGTTTAAAGTATTTATTGCACTTTTATTCTTTTTTGTTTTATGATGTGGACGGGAACAAAAGTTTGTCAAGGTAATTAATGGGTGTGGTGGAGGAAGGGCGGCACGGCACGGCACGGCACACAACAGACACCACAAAAGAAAACAGGGCAACACAGAAAAAGAAAACGTCAATGGCGACACGGCACAGAACAACGAAAAAAGCGACACGACACGAAACGGTTTTGGCACGTCCGACGATCGCGACCTCTCGAGCGGGTGGACGAGATGAGAGTGGCGGACGAGGTTCATGGTGGTACTCTCACATGTCCGCCAACTCCCATACTCTCTCCTCCACACTCGAATGGCCCGATCGCCGATCGTCATTTACCGGTGCTCTCACCCCCGGTTCCACTTTCACTCACCCCAATATTGAGTGAGATGAAAGTGGTCCGAGGGCAGCAGCACCGATAAGTAGGCAATGGAGAATTGGAATAGCCGTTTGTTTTAGTGGCTGTGTGTGTTGTCGTTGTCGTTGGTTAGCGGCCAGTGTCTTATGTTTGTGCTGTGTGTAGTGGCTGCTCTGTTGTTGGGGGATGTTATAGGATGGGGGGGATAAATGCCTGCTCCCGTATAACCGCCCGGATACTGTAAACTTCCGGATCTTTCGATCCGGGCGCGTGACGCTCCGAAGAGTCGACCGCATAGCATCATATGGGCGGTTGAAATGGCTTTATTGGGGCGTTTGGCAGAGTGGCGGAGGTTGGCAGTGTTAATTTTGCTCCTGCTCAACCGCATTTGGCATTTAGTGGCATTTGAAGTGGGTAGGGGGTGGGGAGAAATTGGCTGGGCATAAATTGCCGAATTTGCGACCGATAACACACTGGGCATTGATAAATGCATTTTAAATTTGAAATGGCTTTTTGGTGTGTTATCGGTCATAGTCTGGTATTTGCGTGGTATTTTTGGTAATACCACGTGTCAAGGGGAATTATGGGAATGGCAGATAGGTTGGGAAGAAGAGTAAGAAGGTAAAACTAATTAGAAAACTACGAAAAATATACAATTAACTACAGAAAAACTACATTAATTTACAAAAACTTAATTCTAATATCACAGGTAAGTAACTAAAACTATCTACGGACATGCAAAAACTACAAAAAACAACAGGATTGACATCTACAACAAATACATTGATGCAGACGAGGTAAAATAAACGATAATTGACATATGTACATTTACAACATATAAACATATTAATTATATTTATTTTATTTCTAACAGGAGGACAAACAACAACGGAGCACCGGCAGGCATATCAAACGCAATGCGAACATTACGCTGTATACCGGCCGGCTCTGTTGTCCCCCTGTGTCTTGTTTAGTGGCGATGGCTGGATTGATGGTGTTGGCGTGCATCGTGGGCAAAGTTTGAGATGGCGAGCGGCTCTAGTCCGGCCGCCCACGTTGCATATGTCTGTTGGTTTAATGCAGCAGACCGAGTGGCACTGGTCCGGCCACCCGAGATGCGTTGTCCAGTGTGTTGGCGTTGACATCGGTGTGTGATGTCAGACTGTCAGTATTATTGGCCGCATCCAAGTGGCAACTGGTCCGGCCACCAGGATACGTTGTCGATTTACTTGTTGATTGGCCGCATCCGAGTGGCTGCTGGTCCGGCCACCAGGATGCGTTGTCAGCAGAGTTGGCCTGGCCTCCTCGGCCACGTTCGTCATCGGTTCAAAAAAGGCCTCCTTTTCCGCCCCTTTGGCAGAAAATTGATGATGTTCATGGCGAGGCAGCTGCTGTGGGGGCAGCTCTGTCTGGTGATTGGCAGGTACGTGTGTTTTTGTGTTTTGGGCGTTTTTTTTTTTTTCGTGTTGGCGTGTATTGACTGTTTTCCTTTGTATTTTAGTGGCTGGCCTCTGGACTTCTGTTGGAATTGACGGCAGTGCTGCTGATGAGGCCTCCAAATTACGCCCATTATGCCTCAAGAGAGTTCCAGGAGTGGCGAGGCAGCTGCTGGAGGGGCAGCTCTGTCGGTTTAATAGCAGGTGAGTATGTTTGTTGGTCATTTGCAGATTGTTGTTAATTGTGTTTAATTATACCCGATACTCAAAATGAGAATTGGGGTATATTAGATTTGTGGTAAAAGTGGATGTGTGTAACGTCCAGAAGGAATCATTACCGACCCATAAAGTATATATATTCTTGATCAGCATCAATAGCCGAGTCGATTGAGCCCTGTCTGTCTGTCCGTCTGTCCGTCCGTCCGTCCCCTTCAGCGCCTAGTGCTCAAGGACTATAAGAGCTAGAGCAACGATGTTTTGGATCCAGACTTCTGTGATATGTCACTGCTACAAAAATATTTCAAAACTTCGCCCCGCCCACTTCCGCCCCCACAAAGGACGAAATGCTGTGGCATCCACATTTTTAAAGATACGATAAAACCAAAAACGCAGAATCGGTGAGGATGACCATATCTTCTACAGTGCAAAATCTGAACCAGATCGTATAATGATTATAGCCAGAATCAAGAAAACAATTTCATTCTTTCTCGCTCTGTCTCTCTCTAGCACACAGGTTTCATGGTCGGTTTTGTCAATTGCAAAATATGAGTTCAAGGATCTCAGAACCTATAAGAGCCAGAGCAACCAAATTTGGTATCCACACTCCTGTGATATCGGACCTTGACCGTTTCGTGTCCAAATTTCGCCACACCCCCTTCCTCCCCCGCAAAGGACGAAAATCTGGGGCATCCACAAATCTCAGAGACTATTAAGGCTAGAGTAACCAAATTTGGTATCCGCACTTCTGTTAGATCTCACTATAAAACGTATATCTCAGAATTTCGCCCCACCCCTTTTCGCCCCCACAAAAGACGAAAATCTGTTGCATCCACAATATTGCACATTCGAGAAAACTAAAAACGCAGAATCATAGATAATGACCATATCTATCAGATTGCTGAATCTGGATCAGATCGGATCATTTTTGTAGCCAAAAGCAAGAAATCAATTTTCAGTGGCTACGCAGCGCCCGACGTCACGCTCAGACTGATTTTCTGTCTCTCTCGCACGCACTCTTTGTCGTGTCGTTTAATATTAGCGGCGTCTGCCGGAGGAGAGTTATACTGACTTAGTATCGGGTATAACCGTAGAGTTGCGGTGTCCGCAGCAACTCACAACGTTCCCCCTCGTTTTTTTCTATTTTTAGGTTTTATTGGCATTAAACTTCTGCTATTTGTCGCAATCAGTAGACGCCGTTTAATCCGTCGCTTTCGGAGTCGCCACTGGATTCTCCATTTAGAAACCTACCTAGGTCCTCATAAGGCTCTTCATCGGTCCATTGGCTTTCGTCGTCCATGTCCATATCCGGCTCACCGTCCGATATGGCCACTGCTGCTGCTGTATTGGCGGCTATTGGAACCGCTGCTGCTGCTGCTGCAGCCAATCTGATGAGCTGCTCTGCCATCCGTTCGATCCTCCTTTCCAACTCTGTTATACGCTGTACGTACAATTGCAGGTTTTGAGCGCAGCTGCCATCACACTGGGCGTCTGGCCACTGCTGCTGCTGGTGTTGGCGTGTCGTCGGAGCATCATTCGCGATCGGCTGCATCGGCTGGACCCTCTGGTGTTGGCGCCCCCTGGTCGATGGCTGGGGATGTTGGTCGCCATACCGATGCTGCTGCCGATGCTGCCGATCCGGTTGGTGTTGGCGTTGCTGCTGCGGATTATGGAGTGGCTGTGGATGTGGCTGCTGCTGGCGACGTTGTATTGGCTGGTGTCGCTGTTGGCTTGGCTGTGGCTGCTGTCTGCGACGCTCCTCCTCCCTGGCGACCCTGTGGGCCACGAGCCTCTGCCTGGCTGCCTTGTAGGATGGGCATCCTTTGTATGACTTGGTCTGCTGACCCTGGCAGTTGGCGCATTTGGGATTGACGGCCCTTGGCTTGCTGCACTCCGTCGTCAGGTGCCCGCCCGCGCATTTCATGCAAACTGCAGCGCGTCTACAATATGCGCGGGTGTGGCCAAACACCTGACATCGATGGCACTGGGCAGGGTCACGGGAGACTCCAAGTCTCTCAACCGTGACGGGCCTCCCACCCAGGCGTCGCAGCTTTAACACCCCGCATTGGCCACGGTCCGGTTTGGGGGCGATATCAGCCTCGAAGAGGTTGAATTGGCGGCTGCGATCAAATCGATCGGTGATCACCCTTACAAACCGAACCGTGAACCCCTCATTCAGCATGCTGCTGCGAATCCAATCCGGCGGCGTGGAGTGGGAGAGTCCTCGGATGAGGATCCTCAAGCCACGTTCCTGGCTGGGCTGATGCCCGAATTCGCCGTGCCGGATGTCATCGTCGGTGGTAGTGGCAGGGGTGTTTGTGATGGTGATGGCGGTGGTGGTGTTGTTGATTGTATTGGCAGGTGTATTTGTATTTGTATTGGCGTCATTATTATCTCTATTGTTAATTGTGGTATTGTCTGTGTGAATGTCTGGTGATTGTCTATGTATTGGCTGTTTTCGATGTTGGTGATGGCTGTGGGTCTGGCTATTGGCAATTATAGTAGTGGCATGGGCAGGGGCAGGGGCATGTGTTGGCTGTGCAGATTGCGGCATAGTGGCAGGATCGGCAACTGTGTTGGTGTTGGCTGCATGTGCCGTCCGTTTCTGCTGCTTCTGCTGTTGCTCCCTCAGCTCGTGCTGCCTCAGCTGCTCCTGGACAATAGCCTCCCGCTCCTCCCTTGTCTGCCTTTTTTTCTTCGGCTTCCTAATTGGCGGCCGCTGCTGCCGCTGCTGGTGATGGCAGCCCAGTCTTCTGGCCTGCTTCCTCTCACCCTCATCCTCATCTTCGCTCCCACTGTCGATGAGGGCGCGGCGTCGTTTTGGTGTTGGTGGGATTGGCTGTGATTGTGGTTGTGATTGTGGTTGTGTAGTTGCTGCTGTTTGTCGTAGTATTGGTGCTGACTGGGCTATGGCTCGGATCGACCCGCTGCTCGAACTCGAACCAAGTTCGACACGCAACGGGTTCGATCCGGTCGTGTGTGTGTGTGTGGCGTCCCGTTTTGGCGCTCCGCTCTTGCGCGTCGGCTAGCCGGCTCTCCTCCGTCTTCTCCCTCTCCCGTTACTCCCGAACGGTTTTGTATGTCCGAGAGCGTGAGAGGCGGGAAAAGCGGCAGCGAGAGCGGCGTCCCATCGGCCCTTCCCTTTGCGCTTGGCGCGGTTTTTGTGATGTGTCTCGAGGGGGAGTGGCTGTGGCCGTGGATATATCGGCCATGGCAATGGCTGGGTACTCACTCGATGGAAGGCTGTGGCGTCGGCGCTCTGCATTGGCTGGGGCGTTGGTTTTGGCGCCTGCGCCGAGGGCTCTGCTGCTGCTGCTGCTATTGGCGGTGTTTGTGTTGGTGTTGTTGGCTGCTGCTGCTGCTGCTAGGGCGCCTCTGCGGGTAGCTCTGCCGCCGTCGCTGTGTCGTCTGGTTGTCCCTCGTCTGGCCATTCCTCTGGTCATGGCTGGCTGTTGGTTTGTGTGTTGGCGATCTGCTGCCTGTTTGTTGTTCTTTAATTGAAAAGTCTCTTGTGTGTGTTTGTATTTAATGTATTTATTGGCACCTTAGTTCCCTTTTTTTCTTGTCTATCACAGTTATCTCTTTTAGTTTGTGATGTTTGTGATGTTTGTAGTGGCACAGGAACTAAAGCTTGTCGGAGATAGTAGTGGGTGGGGTGAAGGAAGGGCTGGAGCGTGGTGGATTGGCGAGGAGCACTTTTCCGCGTTTGGAATGGTCATGTGCAGCGGTGAATGGTGAGGGGGGGGGGGGTGGGCGACACAAAATGGCTGCTGCCTGGCTTGGCTTGGCGTCGTCTTACCTTCACTGTCTTTATTTTTTGGCACCAGAGCACAAATGACACGCCAAACGATAAACGACAAAACAGTCAAAACGACAAACGACACGGGCAACACTGATGGCAACGAACAAACAAACTTGCGATTTTATTTTATTTTAATGGCGGCGGCGATGGTTCAATTTATATACGTCCGACGATCGCGACCTCTCGAGCGGGTGGACGAGATGAGAGTGGCGGACGAGGTTCATGGTGGAACTCTCACATGTCCGCCAACTCCCCACTCCCACGCCGGTCGTCACTTACCGGTGCTCTCACCCCCGGTTCCACTTTCACTCACCCCAATATTCAGTGAGATGAAAGTAGTCCGAGGGCAGCAGCACCGATAAGTAGGCAATGGAAGATTTGAACGGCCTTCTGTTTCAGTGGCTGTGTGTGTTGTTGTTGGGCAATGGCCCGTGTCTAATGTTTCTCTGTGCTGTGTGAATTGGCTGCTCTGTTGTCAAGGATGGGATGGGATGGGAAGGGGAAAGTTTGCCTGCTCCCGTATAACCGCCCGGATACTTTCAACTTCCGGATCTTACGATCCGGGCGCGAGACGCTCCGAAGAGTCGACCGCATAGCATCTTGTGGGCGGCTGTATTGGCATTGTTGGGGCATTTGGCTGAGTGGCGAAGGATGGCAGTGTTCATTTTATTCCTGCTCAGCCTCATTTGGCATTTAGTGGCATTTGAAGTGGGTGGGGGGTGGGTGAGGAATTGGCTGGGCATAATTGCCGAAGTTGCGACCGATAACACACTGGGCATTGAGAAATGCAATTTGAATTTGTATTGGCTTTTTTGGTGTGTTATCGGTCAAGTCTGGTATTTGCGTGGTATTTTTAGTAATACCAAATGTCAGGGGAAATATGGGAATGGCAGATAGGTGGGGAAGAAGAGGAAAAAGGTAATAAAACTAATCAGAAAACTACTAATAATATACAATTAACCACAGAAAAACTACATTAATTTACAAAAACTTGTTCCTAACTAAAACTATGGACAAACTATCTACGGACATGCAAAAACTGCAGAAACAACAGGATTGACATCTACAACAAATACATTGATGCAGACGAGGTAAAATAAACGATAATTGACATACTTTTACAACATATAAACATATTAATTATATTTATTTTATTTCTAACAGGAGGACAAACAACAACGGAGCACCGGCCGGCATAACAAACGCAATGCGAACATTACGCTGTATACCGGCCGGCTCTGTTGTCCCCCTGTGTGTTGTTTATTGGCTGGATGTGTGTATTCGCGTGCATCGTGGGCAATGATGGTGTTGATGGCAAGCGGCTCTGGTCCGGCCGCCCACGCTGCATCTGTCTGGTGGAGATGGCGCATCCAATCGAGTGGCACTGGTCCGGCCACCCGAGATGCGAACGTGGGATGGAGTGGCATTGACATCGGTGTGTGATGCCAACGAATCATGTAATTGGCCGCATCCAAGTGGCTGCTGGTCCGGCCACCAGTATGCGTTGTCAGCAGAGTTGGCCTGGCCTCCTCGGCCACGTTCGTCATCGGTTCAAAAAAAGGCCTCCTTTTCCGCCCCTTTGGCAGAAAATTGATGTTAATGGCGAGGCAGCTGCTGGGGGGGCAGCTCTGTCTGGTGATTGGCAGGTACGTGTGTTTTTGTGTGTTTTGGGCGTTTTTTTGTGTTGGCGTGAATTGGCTGTTTTTCTTTGTATTTTAGTGGCTGGCCTCTGGACTTCTGTTGGAATTGACGGTAGTGCTGCTGATGAGGTCTCCAAATTTCGCCCATTATGCCTCAAGAGAGTTGCAGGAGTGGCGAGGCAGCTGCTGGAGGGGCAGCTCTGTCAGTTTAATAGCAGGTGAGTATGTTTAATGGTCATTTGCAGATTGTTGTTAATTGTGTTTAATTTTGTCTATTTTTAGGTTTTATTGCCATTAAACTTCTGCTATTTGGCGCAATCAGTAGACGCCGTATAATCCGTCGCTTTCAAAGTCGCCACTGGATTGTCCATTTAGGAACCTACGTAGGTCATCGAAAGGCTCTTCGTCGGTCCATTGGCTGTCGTCGTCCATGTCCATATCCGGCTCACTGTCCGATATGGCTACTGCTGCTGCTGTATTGGCGGCTGGTTGTGGTGGCGGCGGGTGTGTAGGTGGTGTTGTCTGTAGTGGCGGCATGGCTGCCAAGCCCCCGCCTCTAGCCTCTGTCAGGTTTGCGATCAGCGTGGCCATTGCTGCCAACCTTTCCTCCAGCATTTTGAGTTTAATGGCGCTCTCTTTTAGATGTTTGGCACAGCTGCCATCGCACTGAGCTGCTGGCCGCTGCTGCTGCTGGTGTTGGCCTGGCGTCGGGGCATCATTCGCGATCGGTTGCATCGGCTGGACCCTCTGGTGTTGGCGCCCCTGGTCGATGGCTGGGGATGATGGTCGCCATACTGATGCTGTTGCCGATGCTGCCGACCCGGTTGTTGTTGGCGTTGCTGCTGCGGGTTATGGAGTGGCTGTGGATGTGGCTGCTGCTGGCGGCGTTGGATTGGCTGTTGTCGGTGTGGTGTTGGCTGCTGCTGCTGCCGTCGATGCTCCTCCTCCCTGGCGAGCCTGTGGGCCAGGAGCCGCTGCCTGGCTGCCTTGTAGGCGCTGCAGCCCTTGTAGGCGCTGATGTGGGCGCCCTGGCAGTTGGCGCACTTGGGAGCAACGTTCCTTGGCTTGCTGCACTCCGTCGTCAGATGTCCACCGCGCATTTCATGCAGACAGCAGCTCGTCTACAGTATGCGCGGGTGTGGCCAAACACCTGGCATCGATGGCACTGGGCGGGGTCACGGGAGACTCCAAGTCTCTCAACCGTGATGGGCCTCCCACCCAGGCGTCGCAGCTTCAACACCCCGCATTGGCCACGGTCCGGTTTGGGGGCGATATCAGCCTCGAAGAGGTTGAATTGGCGGCTGCGATCAAATCGATCGGTGATCACCCTTACAAACCGAACCGTGAACCCCTCATTCAGCATGCTGCTGCGAATCCAATCCGGCGGCGTGGAGTGGGAGAGTCCTCGGATGAGGATCCTCAAGCCACGTTCCTGGCTGGGCTGATGCCCGAATTCGCCGTGCCGGATGTCATCGTCGGTGGTAGTGGCAGGGGTGTTTGTGATGGTGATGGCGGTGGTGGTGTTGGTGTTTGTATTGGCGGGTGTATTTTTATTTGTATTGGCGTCATTATTATCTCTATTGTTAATTGTGGTATTGTCTGTGTGAATGGCTGGTGATTGTCTATGTATTGGCTGTTGTCGATGTTGGTGATGGCTTTGGGTCTGGCTATTGGCAATTATAGTAGTGGCAGGGGCAGGGGCAGGGGCATGTGTTGGCTGTGCAGATTGCGGCATAGTGGCAGGATCGGCAACTGTGTTGGTGTTGGCTGCATTTGCCGTCCGTTTCTGCTGCTTCTGCTGTTGCTCCCTCAGCTCGTGCTGCCTCAGCTGCTCCTGGACAATAGCCTCCAGCTCCTCCATTGTCTGCCTTTTCTTCTTCGGCTTCCTAATTGGCGGCCGCTGCTGCCGCTGCTGGTGATGGCGGCCCCGTCTTCTGGCCTGCTTCCTCTCACCCTCATCCTCATCCTCGCTCCCACTGTCGATGAGGGCGCGGCGTCGTTTTGGTGTTGGTGGGATTGACGGCATTTGTGCAGGCTCAGCATTGGCCCGGATCGACCCACTGCTCGAGCTCGAACCAGGCTCGACTCGCAACAGGTTCGATCCGGTCGTGTGTGTGTGTGTGGCTGCCCGTTGGCCGTTTTGGCGCTCCGCTCTTGCGCGTCGGCTTGCCGGCTCTCCTCCGTCTTCTCCCTCTCCCGTTACTCCCGAACAGTTTTGTATGTCCGAGAGCGTGAGAGGCGGGAAAAGTGGCGTCTTTTCGGCCTTTCCCTTTGTGTTTGGCGGGATTTTGGGATTTGGCGGGGTTGCGGGATTTGCAGTTGGTATTGGCGCTGCTGTTGCTGCTGATGTGATGGGGCTCGAGGGGGAGTGGCTGTGGCCGTGGATATATCGGCCATGGCAATGGCTGGGTACTCACTCGCTGGGTGGCTGTGGCGTCGGCGCTCTGCATTGGCTGGGGCGTTGGTATTGGCGCCTGCGCCGAGGGCTCTGCTGCTGCTGCTGCTATTGGCGGTGTTGGTGTTGGTGTTGTTGGCTGCTGCTGGTCCGGCCACCCAGATGAGGAGGTGTTTGTTTTGGCTTTGATTTTAATTCGTGTTTATTTGCAGGTACTGTCGGCGTTTGGATGTTATTTGTGGCGACCCTTGTCTGGTTTGTGTTGGCGTAAAACAGCAGGTGAGTATTTTGTGTTTTGGCAGTCTGTTTCTCCCTCCTGTTTCTTCTTCCTTTTGCAGGATTTGCTGGCGTCCGGCGGCTCAACACCAGGACATCCCGCCCTCACATAATTGGCATGAGAGACGGGTGTAACCCAGTGGCCGTGACATCGGCCATGGTCAGGCGGCAGCGTCATCAGAAGAGGCCTCCTTTTCCGCCCCTTTGGCAGAAAATTGATGATGTTGATGGCGAGGCAGCTTCTTGTTGGTCAGCTCTGTCTGGTGCTTGGCAGGTGAGAGTGAATTTCTTGTGTTTTGGCAGTTTTTTCGTGTTGGCGTGAATTGACTGTTTTTCTTTGTGTTTTAGTGGCTGGCCTCTGGGCTTTTGTTGGATTGGCGGTAGTGCTGCTGATGAGGCCTCCAAATTTCGCCCATTATGCCTCGAGAGAATTGCAGGAGTGGCGAGGCAGCTGCTGGAGGGGCAGCTCTGTCAGTTTAATAGCAGGTGAGTATGTTTAATGGTCATTTGCAGGTTGTTGTGTTTAATTATTGTCTATTTTAAGGTGGCATTGGCATTAAACTTCTGCTATTTGTCGCAATCAGTAGACGCCGTATAATCCGTCGCTTTCGAAGTCGTCACTGGATTGTCCATTTAGGAACCTACGTAGGTCCTCATAAGGCTCTTCATCGGTCCATTGGCTGTCGTCGTCCATGTCCATATCCGGCTCACCGTCCGATATGGCTACAGCTGCTGCTGTATTGGCGGCTATTGGAACTGCTGCTGCTGTTGCTGCAGCCAATTTGGTGAGTTGCTCTGCCATCTGTTCGATCCTCCTTTCCAACTCTGTTATACGCTGTACGTATAATTGCAGGTTTTGAGCGCAGCTGCCATCGCACTGGGCGTCTGGCCGCTGCTGCTGCTGGTGTTGGCGTGGCGTCGGAGCATCATTCGCGATCGGCTGCATTGGCTGGACCCTCTGGTGTTGGCGCCCCCTGGTCGATGGCTGTGGATGTTGGTCGCCATACCTATGCTGCTGCCGATGCTGCCGATCCGGTTGGTGTTGGCGTTGCTGCTGCGGATTATGGAGTGGCTGTGGATGTGGCTGCTGCTGGCGACGTTGTATTGGCTGGTGTCGCTGTTGGCTTGGCTGTGGCTGCTGTCTGCGACGCTCCTCCTCCCTGGCGACCCTGTGGGCCACGAGCCTCTGCCTGGCTGCCTTGTAGGATGGGCAACCCTTGTAGGCACTGATGTGCTGGCCCTGGCAGTTGGCGCACTTGGGAGCGGCGTTCCTCGGCTTGCTGCACTCCGTCGTCAGGTGTCCACCCGCGCATTTCATGCAGACAGCAGCTCGTCTACAGTATGCGCGGGTGTGGCCAAACACCTGACATCGATGGCACTGGGCAGGGTCACGGGAGACTCCAAGTCTCTCAACCGTGACGGGCCTCCCACCCAGGCGTCGCAGCTTTAACACCCCGCATTGGTTGCCTCGAAGAGGTTGAATTGGCGGCTGCGATCAAATCGATCGGTGATCACCCTCACAAACCGAACCGTGTACCCTCGTTCAGCATACTGCTGCGAATCCAATCCGGCGGCATGGAGTGGGAGAGTCCTCGGATGAGGATCCTCAAGCCACGTTCCTGGCTGGGCTGATGCCCGAATTCGCCGTGCCGGATGTCATCGTCGGTGGTAGTGGCAGGGTTGATGGCGGTTGATGGTGATGGCGGTGGTGGTGTTGGTGTTGGTAGTGGCAGGTGTATTTGTATTGGCGTCATTATTATAGAGACCCAGACCATAGAGATAATAATGACGCCAATACAAAAAATTGGCCGCATCCAAGTGGCTGCTGGTCCGGCCACCAGGATACGTTGTCGATTGTATTGTTGTTGGCCGCATCCGAGTGGCTGCTGGTCCGGCCACCCAGGATGCGTTGTCAGTAGAATTGGCCTGGCCTCCTCGGCCACGTTCGTCGTCAATTTGTAACGGCGTTTTGAGTGGCTGGTGGTCCGGCCACCCAGTTGAGGAGGTGTTTGCTTTGGCGTGTGATTTTAATTTGTGTTTATTTGCAGGTACTTGTCGGCGTTTGGATGCTGTTGCTGGCGACCCTTGTCTGGTTTGTGTTGGCGTGAGAGGCGTTTGCAGGTGAGTATATGTGTTTATTGGCAGCCTCTCTCCTGATTCTCCTTCTTCTTTTGCAGGATTTGCTGGCGTCCGGCGGCTCAACACCAGGCCATCCCGCCTCACATAATTGGCATGAGAGACGGGTGCGACCCAGTGGAGCGGCAACAGGCGCCAGCATCTGCGTCGTCGTTGGAAATGGCAGCTGTATGTTTGGAGTGGCGTGACGTCACGGCCATGGTCAGGCGGCAGCGTCATCAGAAAGGGGCCTCCTTTTCCTTCCCTTTGGCAGGAATTGTCAGTGTTGATGGCGAGGCAGCTTCCTGCTGGGCAGCTCTGTCTGGTGATTGGCAGGTAAGTGTGGATTTCATGTGTTTTGGCCGTTTTTCGTGTTGTCGTGGTGCATGTGGTGGTGGTGCAGATGGTGGGCAGTGGCAGTAGCTTTGGTGCTGCTGCTTGAGGCTACAGCGGTGCTGGCGACCGTGCTGGCTGGCCCGGACGCGGACGCGGACGCCAGGTGATGGCTATTCAGGAGCAGGGTGGCCGTGCTGCCCGAGCTGGGACTGCTGCCGGGGCTGGGATTGTTGCTGTTGCTGCTGGAACTATTGCTGTTGGCGCCGCTGTTCTGTGGCTGCTTCTTATAGACGGCCATCAGCGGGTCGGAGGCGCGGCGAATGCTGTTCATTCGTGCTGCTGTCGCGGCTGCTGCCGAGTAGCTGATGTTGCTGCTTTTTCCCCCTGCACTGCGTCGCATATTGTTGCCGTTGCTGCTCCCGCTACTGCCGCCGCACCTGTTGACGGAACTGTGGCCGTTGTGGCTGCTGGTGCTGCTGTGTCCGGGGCAGACTAGCGTCTCCTCCAGCTGAAACTTCTTGACCAGAGCCTTCACCGAGGTGGCCGATCCATGGGACTCTCCCGTGGGTGCCTTGCGGATCACTTTCGGTGTGGTGGGCGCATCGGGAAAGAGTGTCAGGGTGGCCACCACTGTGGCGAACTCGTCGAGGCCGTTGCTGCCCAGCTGGATGGTGGCCTGCACCGGGGGCTTCTTCACAAATGTCGCCGTGTATGTGTTCTCCTTGTCCGAGTCGGAGGCTCGACGTGTGGGTGTCACGATCTGAGTGGGCTTGGCGGACAGGCAGACCGTGTTGCTCTGTCCGTGTCCATTGCTGGTCAGCGTGTGTATGGCTGTCGTTGCGTCTGTGCTGGTGCTGGTGCTGGTGCTGCTTATGGGGCTTCCCAGGAGCTTCCCGGTGGCAATGAGTATTTTTGAGATGCTGCTACTGCTCCCATTGCTGTGGGCCCGATGGTGGCCATTGTGCGTGGGTTTGTTGCTGCCACTGCTTGGCTTCTGTTGCTTTTGTTGTTCCTGTGACTGCTGTTGCTGTTCCTGCTCCTCTGCCTTCTCCTCGGCCACTGGCTCCTCCACTTCCTCATCCTCAAGGTCGTCTTCTTCCTCCTCCTCTTCCTCTTCCTCTTCAGCATCGCTCTGAGCCTGCAGATACATTTGTCTATCCATCGAGCTCTCATCCTTCAGCCAGACATGTTCCAGGCATTCAGCGGCACTCATGCGATCGTTTGGCTTAATTCGCAATGCGCGGCGTATGAAATCGATGGCCACTGGCGAGACGCCACAGAATAGGTTGTCCGGAAAGGTGAGCGCACACTGCGAGATATTGAGGAAGGTCTCCTGCTTGGTGTTCCCGCCAAAGGGCGAGAAGCCGGAGAGCAAGACATAGGTGAGAACGCCCACGGACCAGATGTCCGTCAGCAGGGAGAGTGGCTCGTACTGGAGCACCTCGGGGCCACGTAGTCGGGTGTGCCGGCCATCTCGCGGACATTGATGCCCTCGCACACAACGCGCGAGATCCCAAAGTCACAGAGCTTGAGGCCATCTTCTATACGCTCGCCGGCGAGCAAAATGTTCTGTGGCTTGAGGTCCAGGTGGGCAATGGATCGGTCGTGGAGAAACTTGAGAGCCTTCAGCACCTCTCGCATGCAGTGGCGGGCCTGGGCCTCTGTCAGGCACTCCTCGTTGTCCAGTATAGTCTGCAGCTCGCCACCAGTGGCCAGTTCCAGCAGCAGGCTGTGTCCGAACGGGTCTCGTGCACCGCATTCAGATTGACAATGTTCTCCTCGCCCTCGCAGAGTATTAGGACGGCGATCTCGTGTTTGATCTCCTTGTCGCTGCTCTGTGCGCGTCGGCGTCGCTTCAAGAACTTTGCCGCGAAATGGGAGCCCGTGTTCTTGTGAATGGCACGGCGAACGGCGGCGAATTTGCCCCTGGCAAACGGCGTCTGTTCCACCTCGTAGATCTCGTTGATGTCATGCGACACGAGCAATCCGTTAAAGCGTTCGGCATCTACATCCAAAAGGCCATCGCCTATGGGAAAGATTCCCTTTTCGGTGAACATGATCTATCGATCTGTGCCGTGTCGCCATTGACGTTTTTTTTCTGTGTTGCCCTGTTTTCTTTTTGTGGTGTCTGTCGTGTGCCGTGCCGTGCCGTGCCGCCCTTCCTCCACCACACCCATTACTTACCTTGACAAACTTTTGCTCCGTCCACATCACAAACCAAAAAGAGAATCTACAGTTATACCCGATACTAAGTCAGTATGGCTCTCCTGCGGCAGACGCCGCTAACATTGAACCACACGACAAAGAGTGCGTGCGAGAGAGACAGAAAATCAGTCTGAGCGTGACGTCGGGCGCTGCGTAGCCACGGAAAATTGATTTCTTGCTTTTGGCTACAAAAATGATCGGATCTGATCCAGATTCAGCAATCTGATAGATATGGTCATTATCTATGATTCAGCATTTTTAGTTTTCTCGAATGTGCAATATTGTGGATGCAACAGATTTTCGTCCTTTGTGGGGGCGGAAAAGGGTGGGGCGAAATTCTGAGATATACGTTTTATAGTGAGATCTAACAGAAGTGCGGATACCAAATTTGGTTACTCTAGCCTTAATAGTCTCTGAGATTTGTGGATGCCCCAGATTTTCGTTCTTTGCGGGGCGGAAGGGGGTGTGGCGAAATTTGGACACGAAACGGTCAAGGTCCGATATCACAGGAGTGTGGATACCAAATTTGGTTGCTCTGGCTCTTATAGGTTCTGAGATCCTTGAACTCATATTTTGCAATTGACAAAAACGACCATGAAACCTGTGTGTTAGAGAGAGACAGAGCGAGAAAGAATGAAATTGTTTTCTTGATTCTGGCTATAATCATTATACGATCTGGTTCAGATTTTGCACTGTAGAAGATATAGTCATCCACACCGATTCTGCGTTTTTTTGTTTTATCGTATCTTTAAAAATGTGGATGCCACAGATTTTCGTCCTTTGTGGGGGCGGAAGTGGGCGGGGCGAAGTTTTGAAATATTTTTGTAGCAGTGACATATCACAGAAGTCTGGATCCAAAACATCGTTGCTCTAGCTCTTATAGTCTTTGAGCACTAGGCGCTGAAGGGGACGGACGGACGGACGGACGGACGGACAGACGGACAGACAGACAGGGCTCAATCGCCTCGGCTATTGATGCTGATCAAGAATATATATACCTTATGGGGTCGGAAACAATTCCTTTGTGCCAATAAATACATTAAACACAAGCACACACACACAAGAGACTTTTCAATTAAAAAACAACAAACAGGCAGCAGATCGCCAACACACAAACCAACAGCCAGCCATGACCAGAGGAATGGCCAGACGAGGGTCAACCAGACGACACAGCGACGGCGGCAGAGCGGCCCGCAGAGGCGCCCTAGCAGCAGCAGCAGCAGCCAACAACACCAACACCAACACCGCCAATAGCAGCAGCAGCAGCAGAGCCCTCGGCGCAGGCGCCAACACCAACGCCCCAGCCAATGCAGAGCGCCGACGCCACAGCCTTCCATCGAGTGAGTACCCAGCCATTGCCATGGCCGATATATCCACGGCCACAGCCACTCCCCCCTCGAGACCCGTCACAAAAACCGCGCCAACCACAAAGGGAAAGGCCGAAAAGACGCCGCTCTCACTGCCACTTTTCCCGCCTCTCACGCTCTTGGACGCACAAAACTGTTCGGTTGTAACGGGAGAGGGAGAAGACGGAGGAGAGCCGGCAAGCCGACGCGCAAGAGCGGAGCGCCAAAACGGCCAACGGGCAGCCACACACACACACACGACCGGATCGAACTTGTTGCGTGTCGAACCTGGTTCGAGCTCGAGCAGAGGGTCGATCCGAGCCATAGCCCAGCCTGCTCCAATGCCACAAATCCCACCAACACCAAAACGACGCCGCGCCCTCATCGACAGTGGGAGTGACGATGAGGGTGAGGGTGAGAGGAAGCAGGCTAGACGACGGGGCCGCCATCACCAGCAGCGGCAGCAAACACAAAACACAAATACAAACACCAACACCGTCACCGCCACTCACACCAGCACCATCGCCAATACCAACACCAACACAACTACTGCCACTCCCAATACACACACCCTTGCCATTGCCAATGACATCCGGCACGGCGAGTTCGGGCATCAGCCTGTGGAGGACAGAGGCTTGAGGATCCTCATCCGAGGTCTTCCCCATTCCACGCCCTCTGACTGGTTCCGGGACTGTATGCAGGCCGAGGGGTACACGGTCCGGTTTACTCGGGCGATCACCGATCGATTCGATCGCAGCCGCCAATACAACCTCTTCGAGGCTGAGATCGCCCCAAACCGGACCGTGGTCAATTCGATGTGTTGAAGCTGCGACGCCTGGGTGGGAGGCCCGTCACGGTTGAGAGACTTGGAGTCTCCCGTGACCCTGCCCAGTGCCATCGATGTCAGGTGTTTGGCCACACCCGCGCATATTGTAGACGAGCTGCTGTCTGCATGAAATGCGCGGGTGGACATCAGACGACGGAGTGCAGCAAGCCAAGGGCCGTCAATCCCAAATGCGCCAACTGCCAGGGCGCCCACATCAGCGCCTACAAGGGCTGCAGCGCCTACAAGGCAGCCAGGCAGCGGCTCCTGGCCCACAGGGTCGCTGTCCAGGAGCATCGACGGCAGCAGCAGCAGCCTCAGCCACTACGGCAACAGCCACAGCAAATGCAGCAGCCAATACAGCAGCAACAGCCAGCACATCGTCTCCAGCAGCCATCACAACGTCACCAGCAGCCACTACAGCGACAGTTGCAGCAGCAGCCACCCACACAGCCACTCCACCCACAGCCGCAGCAGCAACGCCAACGCGGTCCGGGTCGGCAGCATCGGCAACAGCTACAGCATCGCGACCAACATCCCCAGCCACTGGCCTGAGGGGCGCCAACACCACAGGGTCCTGTCGATGCAGCCGAACCCAAATCGTGCTCCGACGCCACGCCAACCCCAGCTACAGCAGCAGCCAGGCGCCCAGTGCGATGGGAGCTGTGCCCATATCCTGAAAAGATATGCCGTAAAAATTAAAGAGCTGGAGGATAAGCCGTCAGCAATTTTGACGAAATTGACAAACCTGCTGCAGCAAGGACGAGAGCACGGAGGAGTGCCGCCACTTCAGACAAAAACAGCAGCAGCAGCATCCACACAGCCATCACCACGACCAACTGCAAATACGCACCATGACGCCGCAGCCATATCGGACTCCGAATCCGATATGGACTGCGAAGCAATTGACGACGAACATGACGACGAATGGACGACCACGATCCATTCGACGATCTGGAGGGTCTGGGCCAAGTGTGGAGGGCCCAAATCGCCAGCGCACGCGAAAGCATGCGATCGGGTGGTGCCTGTTAATGCGCCCAATCGTTGATCCAGAGACAGCCACTGCAACAAAGGAAAAAAGACGTCAATACGGACAACAACGAAAAACGGCCAAAACACACAAAATCCACACTTACCTGCCAATCACCAGACAGAGCTGACCAACAAGAAGCTGCCTCGCCATCAACATCAACAATTTCCTGCCAAATGGGAGGAATATGAGGCCCCTTTCTGATGACGCTGCCACCGACCATCACAATGACGTCACGCCACTCCAATCAGACAACAGACATTCCAACGACGACGCAGATGCTGGCGTCTGTTGCCGCTCCGCTGGGTCGCACCCGTCTCTCATGCCAATTATGTGAGGGCGGGATGGCCCGGTGTTGAGCCGCCGGACGCCAGCAAATCCTGCAAAAGAAGGTGAAACAGGAGAGAGGCTGCCGATAAACACGAATACTCACCCGCAAACGTCTCTTACGCCAACACAAATCAGACAAGGGTCGCCAGCAACAACATCCAAATCAACGAAAGGCACCTGCAAATAAACGCAAATTAAAATCAAAAAGCCAAAACAAACACCTCCTCACCTGAGTGGCCGGACCAGCAGCCATTCAAAACGCAACTACAAATTGACGAAGAACGTGGCCGAGGAGGCCAGGCCAATCCACCTGACAGCGCATCCTGGGTGGCCGGACCAGCAGCCACTTGGATGCGGCCAATCAACAATTAAAATCGACAACGCATCCTGGTGGCCGGACCAGTTCGCCACTTGGATGCGGCCAATAACTCCGACCATTGCCATCACACACCGATGCCAATGCCAACACGATGACAATGCAGTTGGGTGGCCGGACCAGTGCCCCTCGAGTGCAGCAGCCAACACTAACCAACAGACAGATGCAACGTGGGCGGCCGGACCAGAGCCGCTTGCCATCAACACCATCATTGCCCACGATGCACGCCAATACTCACAACCAGCCAATAAACAACACACAGGGGACAACAGAGCCGGCCGGTATACAGCGTAATGTTCGCATTGCGTTTGTTATGCCGGCCGGTGCTTCGTTGTAGTTGTCCTCCTGTTAGAAATAAAATAAATATAATTAATATGTTTATATGTGTGTAAATGTATGTCAATTATCGTTTATTTTACCTTGTCTGCATCAATGTTCTTGTTGTAGATGTCAATCCTGTTGTTTTTTGTAGTTTTTGCATGTCCGTAGATAGTTTGTCCATAGTTTTAGTTACTAGCCTGTGATATTAGGAATAAGTTTTTGTAAATTAATGTAGTTTTTCTGTAGTTAATTGTATATTATTAGTAGTTTTCTGATTAGTTTTATTACCTTTTCCTCTTCTTCCCCACCTATCTGCCATTCCCATATTTCCCCTGACATGTGGTATTACTAAAAATACCACGCAAATACCAGACTTGACGATAACACACCAAAAAAGCCAATACAAATTCAAATTGCATTTCTCAATGCCCAGTGTGTTATCGGTCGCAACTTCGGCAATTATGCCCAGCCAATTCCTCACCACCCCCCACCCACTTCAAATGCCACTAAATGCCAAATTGAGGCTGAGCAGGAATAAAATGAACACTTCCATCCTTCGCCACTCAGCCAAATGCCCCAACAATGCCAATACAACCGCCCACAAGATGCTATGCGGTCGACTCTTCGGAGCGTCTCGCGCCCGGATCGTAAGATCCGGAAGTTGAAAGTATCCGGGCGGTTATACGGAGCAGGCAAACTTTCCCCTTCCCATCCCATCCCATCCTTGACAACAGAGCAGCCAATTCACACAGCACAGAGAAACATTAGACACGGGCCATTGCCCAACAACAACACACACAGCCACTGAAACAGAAGGCCGTTCAAATCTTCCATTGCCTACTTATCGGTGCTGCTGCCCTCGGACTACTTTCATCTCACTGAATATTGGGGTGAGTGAAAGTGGAACCGGGGGTGAGAGCACCGGTAAGTGACGACCGGCGTGGGAGTGGGGGAGTTGGCGGACATGTGAGAGTTCCACCATGAACCTCGTCCGCCACTCTCATCTCGTCCACCCGCTCGAGAGGTCGCGATCGTCTGACGTATATAAATTGAACAATCGCCGCCGCCATTAAAATAAAATAAAATCGCAAGTTTGTTTGTTCGTTGCCATCAGTGTTGCCCGTGTCGTTTGTCGTTTTGACTGTTTTGTCGTTTATCGTTTGCCGTGTCATTTGTGCTCTGGTGCCAAAAAATAAAGACAGTAAAGGCCAGACGACGCCAAGTTAAGCCAGGCAGCAGCCATTTTGTGTCGCCCCCCCCCCCCCCTCACCATTCGCCGCTGCACATGACCATTCCAAACGCGGAAAAGTGCTCCTCGCCAATCCACCACGCTCCAGCCCTTCCTTCACCCCACCCACTACTATCTCCGACAAGCTTTAGTTCCTGTGCCACTACAAACATCACAAACATCACAAACTAAAAGAGATAACTGTGATAGACAAGAAAAAAAGAGAACTAAGGTGCCAATAAATACATTAAATACAAACACACACAAGAGACTTTTCAATTAAAGAACAACAAACAGGCAGCAGATCGCCAACACACAAACCAACAGCCAGCCATGACCAGAGGAATGGCCAGACGAGGGACAACCAGACGACACAGCGACGGCGGCAGAGCGGCCCGCAGAGGCGCCCTAGCAGCAGCAGCAGCAGCCAACAACACCAACACAAACACCGCCAATAGCAGCAGCAGCAGCAGAGCCCTCGGCGCAGGCGCCAAAACCAACGCCCCAGCCAATGCAGAGCGCCGACGCCACAGCCATCCATCGAGTGAGTACCCAGCCATTCCCATGGCCGACATATCCACGGCCACAGCCACTCCCCCTCGAGCCCCATCACATCAGCAGCAACAGCAGCGCCAATACCAACCGCAAATCCCGCAACCCTGCCAAATCACAAAATCCCGCCAAACACAAAGGGAAAGGCCGAAAAGACGCCACTTTTCCCGCCTCTCACGCTCTCGGACATACAAAACTGTTCAGGAGTAACGGGAGAGGGAGAAGACGGAGGAGAGCCGGCAAACCGACGCGCAAGAGCGGAGCGCCAAAACGGCCAACGGGCAGCCACACACACACACACGACCGGATCGAACCTGTTGCGGGTCGAACCTGGTTCGAGCTCGAGCAGCGGGTCGATCCGTGCCAATGCCCAGCCTGCACAAATACCACCAATCCCACCAACACCAAAACGACGCCGCGCCCTCATCGACAGTGGGAGTGACGATGAGGGTGAGGGTGAGAGGAAGCAGGCCAGACGACGGGGCCGCCATCACCAGCAGCGGCAGCAGCGGCCGCCAATTGGGAAGCCGAAGAAGAAAAGGCAGACACTGGAGGAGCTAGAGGCTATTGTCCGGAAGCAGTTGAGGCAGCACGAGCTGCGGCAGCAACAACAGAGGCAGCAGAAACGGACAACAAATACAGCCAACACCAACACAGTTGCCGCTCCTGCCACTATGCCGCAATCTGCACAGCGAACACATGCCCCTGCCCCTGCCCATGCCCCTGCCCCTGCCCATGCCCCTGCCACTACTATAAATGCCAATAGCCAGACCCACAGCCATCACCAACATCGACAAAGGCCAATACATAGACAATCACCAGCCATTCACATAGACAATACTGACAATATCAATACAAATAATGACGCCAACGCAATTACAATTACAAATACACCTGCCAAGACCAATACCAACACCACCACCGCCATCACCATCACAAACACCCCTGCCACTACCACCGACGATGACATCCGGCACGGCGAATTCGGGCATCAGCCCAGCCAGGAACGTGGCTTGAGGATCCTCATCCGAGGACTCTCCCACTCCATGCCGCCGGATTGGATTCGCAGCAGTATGCTGAACGAGGGGTTCACGGTTCGGTTTGTAAGGGCAATCACCGATCGATTCGATCACAGCCGCCAATTCAATCTCTTTGAGGCTGAGATCGCCCCCAAACCGGACCGTGGCCAATGCGGGGTGTTCAAGCTGCGACGCCTGGGTGGGAGGCCCGTCACGGTTGAGGGACTTGGAGTCCCCGTGACCCTGCCCAGTGCCATCGATGTCAGGTGTTTGGCCACACCCGCGCATATTGTAGACGCGCTGCAGTTTGCATGAAATGCGCGGGTGGACACCTGACGACGGAGTGCAGCAAGCCAAGGAACGTTGCTCCCAAGTGCGCCAACTGCCAGGGCCAGCACATCAGCGCCTACAAGGGCTGCAGCGCCTACAAGGGCTGCAGCGCCTACAAGGCAGCCAGGCAGCGGCTCCTGGCCCACAGGGTCGCTGTCCAGGAGCATCGACGGCAGCAGCAGCAGCCTCAGCCAATACGGCAACAGCCACAGCCAATGCAGCAGCCAATACAGCAGCAACAGCCAGCACATCGTATCCAGCAGCCACCACAACGTCACCAGCAGCCACTACAGCGACAGTTGCAGCAGCAGCCACCCACACAGCCACTCCACTCACAGCCGCAGCAGCAACGCCAACGCGGTCCGGGTCGGCAGCATCGGCAACAGCTACAGCATCGCGACCAAAGGGTCCAGCCGATGCAGCCGATCCCAAATCGTGCTCCGACGCCACGCCAACCCCAGCTACAGCAGCAGCCAGGCGCCCAGTGCGATGGGAGCTGTGCCCATAATCTGAAAAGATATGCCGGTAAAATTAGAGAGCTGGAAGAAAAAACTGGCAGCAATTTCAACGAAACTGACAAACCTGCTGCAGGCAAGGGACGAGAGCACGGGAGGAGTGCCGCCACAACGGACAACAACAGCAGCAGCAGCATCCACACAGCCATCACCACGACCAGCACCAAATACGCACTTTGACGCCGCAGCCATATCGGAATCCGAACCCGATATGGACTGCGAAGCAATTAATGACGATGATGACGACGAGTGGACCGACCACGATACATACGACGATCTGGAGGGTCTGGGCCAAGTGTGGAGGGCCCAAATCGCCAGCGCACGCGAAAGCATGCGATCGGGCGGCGCCTATTGATGTGCCCAATCGTCGATCCAGAGACAGCCACTGCAACAAAGGAAAGAGACGTCAATATGGACAACAACGAAAAACGGCCAAAACACACAAAAATCACACGTACCTGCCAATCACCAGACAGAGCTGACCATCAAAAAGCTGCCTCGCCATCAACAATGACAATTTCCTGCCAAAAGGATGGAAAAGGAGGCCTTCTTTGATGACGCTGCCGCCTGACCATGGCCGTGACGTCACGCCAATCCGAACCAACAGCTGCCATTTCCAACGACGACACAGATGCTGGCGCCTGTTGCCGCTCCACTGGGTCACACCCGTCTCTCATGCCTGGCCTGCTTCCTCTCTCCCTCATCCTCATCTTCGCTCCCACTGTCGATGAGGGCGCGGCGTCGTTTTGGTGTTGGTGGGATTGGTGGCATTTGTGTAGGCTGGGCTATGGCTCGGATCGACCCGCTGCTCGAGCTCGAACCAGGTTCGACTCGCAACAGGTCGATGCTGCAGCAGCAGCCTCAGCCAATACGGCAACAGCCACAGCCAGCAGCAGCAACAGCAGCACCAGCAGCACCAGCAGCCGCATCACCAGCAGCAGGGGCAGGAGCAGTGGCAGCAGCAACCACAGTGGAGGGGACCGGAGGCGGCCGTAATGGGTCCGTATGTATCGCAGGAGGTGCGGACCGCCATGCGCCAGGGGATGGTGTGGCACCACCAGACCCTGCACATCACGTGGGCCTCGGGGCCCGCCCGAGCAAAGCCCAGCCAGAGGCCGGCGCCCGGGTGTGGGAGGAGAGTCCACGTGGCAGCAACAACAGGGACCCGCGGAGGAGGGACCCCGGACCCGCCCCCACGACCTCAGCGGCAGCAATGGCGACGGCGGAGGCAGCGATGCGGTCTGCAGAAGCGGCGAAGGTGACAGCAGCGACGCAGGCCGCGGAAATGGCGACGGCGGTCCCGACGGCGACGGCCGAAGCAGCGGCAGCCGCGGCGACGGCGGAGGCGGCGATGCGAACGGCAGTGGAGGCGACGACGGCAGCAGGGACGCAGACCGCGGAAACGGCGACGGCGGTCCAGACAGCGATGGCCGAGGCAGCGGCAGAGGCGGCGACGGCGGCAGCAGGGACGCAGACCGCGGAAACGGCAACGGCGGCCCAGACGGCGACGGCCGAGGCAGCGGCAGAAGCAGAGACGCGGGCCGCGGAAACGGCGACGGCGGCGACAGCACCGACGGAGGTGGAACTCGAGGCGTGGGAGCGCGGACCGTGGGTGTGGCCCGCACCGGAGAGGTCGACGGCGGCCGAGCGCCCGGCTCTGAAGCGGCAGGCCTCCTGCCCGGAGCCCTGTGCAGGACCGAAGCGACCGGCCCTGCAACGGCAGAGCTCGGCACCAGCAGCCACGGTCCACTGGATGGCGATCCCGCGGGAGGAGTGGCCGGCGGCGGTGGTCCGCGCGCAGACCCAGGTTCGCCTCGTGGGTAGGAGGGTGAAGAAGCTGGTGAGCGAGCGGGGTACCCGGTACCGCATTGCGATGTCGGCCACACGCACGGAGGTGTTCCGCGAGCAAAAGTAAGGAAAAAAAGGGGAAAGGAAAAAAAAGAGCAAAAGGAAAACAAGAAAGAAAAAATCAAGGGCGAAACACGCGGGAAGAAAATGAATAAAGAGAGACGAAAAAGAGAAAAGTGGAATACTTACTGGGGAGAGATATCGAGTGGATCGCCTAAACGCCCCTACACCTTATCGATAGGTGGGGATTCGGCCCCAGCCAGAAAATTGCAAGGGCTGGCAGCGCCGCCCGAGCAAAGGCGCCAGAGGGCGCCAGGGCGCCCGTGATCCCAGATGCCGTAAGGAGCGCGCGTAAAATGGGGCCGTTTGATTGAGGAAAGCACACTCCGTCGCAAGGTCGCGGAAAACGGGAGTATTCCGCTGCGGGAAGAAAGAGGGGGGTGTGAGGAACCGTGGTTCCCACAGGCCGAATTCGACCAAAGCATAGCCGGATAAAGGCGGTGGGACGGTCGGATAAAGGCTGATGGCTGGCTGGATAAGGCGAAGGTCAGCCCAGATACCCACGGATATCCGGATGCGGCGAAGAGGCCAAGGGCACCGAGAGGAGAAGTGTCCCGCTCTCGGAGCAAGAGAAACGCGAGAGGCAGAGGAGACGGCGGGATCGGGCCGGCAGCGATCCGACGCATGACCAAATATGGGCATGGGATCACGCCACCGGCCAGGCCCCGTTACGAAGGCCGTGGAAACCAGGAGACGGCGATGGAAAACTACCAACGCCGAGCCGGGGCCCGTCAAGGGGCTATAAAAGGAGGCTGCGGCAACGAAGCGGGTCTCTTTTTCCGTGGAGAAGTGATCGCGCGCGCACGTTGAAACCCCGCCGAAACGTGAGAGTAATACCCGGTACGGTTCGAAGAAGTGCAGTGAAGTGAATAGCAACAGGAAGACAGGCCCCGCCTGCCCCCAGAGTGAGTCTAAGTTAAGAGGTGATCCACAGTTGCCGGCGGAAGCTAAGAGGGGAGTGCGAGACGTAGAGTGCGGATTTGCGTGGCGGGCCAAAGCAATAGCGGAGGTCAAACTGCCCCAATCAATAGCCTCAACGCTGCCACACCCGACGAGAGCCCACGCGTGCTGGAGATCCATAGATAAGCTGAATTGTAGCATCTAGCCCTAAGTCCTAATATAAGTACGAATAAAGAGAGATTCGATTAAAGAAAAGGAAGGTCTTATCATTTGTCGTTGGGGGCAACAATAAAAATACGTTGCGACGAATCGGCCGACCGCTGAGCGAGCCCAGCAAACTCAAGCGAACCAAGAAGCAGGTCCGTTACAGCATGTCCGTAGATAGTTTGTCCATAGTTTTAGTTACTTGCCTGTGATATTAGGAATAAGTTTTTGTAAATTAATGTAGTTTTTTCTGTAGTTAATTGTATATTTTTCGTAGTTTCTGATTAGTTTTACCTTTTTCCGTCCTCTTCTTCCCAACCTATTTGCCATTCCCATAATTCCTCTTGACACGTGGTATTACCAAAATACCACGCAAATACCAGACTTGACCGATAACACACCAAAAAGCCAATTCAAATTCAAATTGCTTTTATCAATGCCGGTGTGTTATCGGTCGCAACTTCGGCAATTATGCCCAGCCAGTCCCACACCCACCCCACCCACCCACTTCAAATGCCATAGAAGACCAAATGAGGCTGAGCAGGACTAAAATGTACACTGCCATCCTTCGCCACTCTGCCAAACGCCCCAACAAGCCATTACAACCGCCCACAAGATGCTATGCGGTCGCCTCTTCGGAGCGTCTCGCGCCCGGATCGTAAGATCCGGAAGTTGAAAGTATCCGGGCGGTTATACGGGAGCAGGCAATTTTCCCCCTTCCCATCCCATCCCATCCTTGACAACAGAGCAGCCAATTCACACAGCACAGAGAAACATTAGGCACGGGCCATTGCCCAACAACAACACACACAGCCACTAATGCAAACAGCCATTAACATTTTCATTGCCTACTTATCGGTGCTGCTGCCCTCGGACCACTTTCATCTCACTCAGTATTGGGGTGAGTGAAAGTGGAACCGGGGGTGAGAGCACCGGTAAATGACGATCGTAAGATCGGATCGTAAGATCCGGAAGTTGAAAGTATCCGGGCGGTTATACGGGAGCAGGCAATTTTCCCCCTTCCCATCCCATCCCATCCTTGACAACAGAGCAGCCAATTCACACAGCACAGAGAAACATTAGGCACGGGCCATTGCCCAACAACAACACACACAGCCACTAATGCAAACAGCCATTAACATTTTCATTGCCTACTTATCGGTGCTGCTGCCCTCGGACCACTTTCATCTCACTCAATATTGGGGTGAGTGAAAGTGGAACCGGGGGTGAGAGCACCGGTAAATGACGATCGGCGATCGGGCCATTCGAGTGTGGAGGAGAGAGTATGGGAGTTGGCGGACATGTGAGAGTTCCACCATGAACCTCGTCCGCCACTCTCATCTCGTCCACCCGCTCGAGAGGTCGCGATCGTCGGACGTATAATAATTAAACCATCGCCGCCGCCATTAAAATAAAATAAAATCGCAAGCTTGTTTGTTCGTTGCCATCAGTGTTGCCCGTGTCGTTTGTCGTTTTGACTGTTTGTCGTATATCGTTTGCCGTGTCATTTGTGCTCTGGTGCCAAAAAATAAAGACAGTGAAGGCCAGACGACGCCAAGCCAAGCCAGGCAGTAGCCATTTTGTGTCGCCCACCCCCCCCCCCCCCCCCTCACCATTCGCCGCTGTACATGACCATTCCAAACGCGGAAAAGTGCTCCTCGCCAATCCACCACGCCACAGCCCTTCCTTCACCCCACCCACTACTATCTCCGACAAGCTTTAGTTCCTGTGCCACTACAAACATCACAAGCAGCACAATCTAAGAGAGAAAACTGTGATAGACAAGAAAAAAAAAAAAGAGAACTAAGAGAACTAAGGTGCCAATAAATACATTAAGCACAAACACACAAACACAAGAGACTTTTCAATTAAAAAACAACAAACAGGCAGCAGATCGCCAACACACAAACCAACAGCCAGCCATGACCAGAGGAATGGCCAGACGAGGGTCAACCAGACGACACAGCGACGGCGGCAGAGCGGCCCGCAGTGGCGCCCTAGCAGCAGCAGCAGCAGCCAACAACACCAACACCAACACCGCCAATAGCAGCAGCAGCAGCAGGGCCCTCGGCGCAGGCGCCAACACCAACGCCCCAGCCAATGCAGAGCGCCGACGCCACAGCCTTCCATCGAGTGAGTACCCAGCCATTGCCATGGCCGATATATCCACGGCCACAGCCACTCCCCCTCGAGACCCGTCACAAAAACCGCGCCAACCACAAAGGGAAGGGCCGAAAAGACGCCGCTCTCACTGCCACTTTTCCCGCCTCTCACGCTCTTGGACGCTCAAAACTGTTCAGGAGTAACGGGAGAGGGAGAAGACGGAGGAGAGCCGGCAAGCCGACGCGCAAGAGCGGAGCGCCAAAACGGCCAACGGGCAGCCACACACACGACCGGATCGAACCTGTTGCGTGTCGAACCTGGTTCGAGCTCGAGCAGCGGGTCGATCCGAGCCATAGCCCAGCCTGCTCCAATGCCACAAATCCCACCAACACCAAAACGACGCCGCGCCCTCATCGACAGTGGGAGTGACGATGAGGGTGAGGGTGAGAGGAAGCAGGCTAGACGACGGGGCCGCCATCACCAGCAGCGGCAGCAAACACAAAACACAAATACAAACACCAACACCGTCACCGCCACTCACACCAGCACCATCGCCAATACCAACACCAACAAAACTACTGCCACTCCCAATACACACACCCTTGCCATTGCCAATGACATCCGGCACGGCGAGTTCGGGCATCAGCCTGTGGAGGACAGAGGCTTGAGGATCCTCATCCGAGGTCTTCCCCATTCCACGCCCTCTGACTGGTTCCGGGACTGTATGCAGGCCGAGGGGTACACGGTCCGGTTTACTCGGGCGATCACCGATCGATTCGATCGCAGCCGCCAATACAACCTCTTCGAGGCTGAGATCGCCCCCAAACCGGACCGTGGTCAATTCGATGTGTTGAAGCTGCGACGCCTGGGTGGGAGGCCCGTCACGGTTGAGAGACTTGGAGTCTCCCGTGACCCTGCCCAGTGCCATCGATGTCAGGTGTTTGGCCACACCCGCGCATATTGTAGACGAGCTGCTGTCTGCATGAAATGCGCGGGTGGACATCAGACGACGGGGTGCAGCAAGCCAAGGGCCGTCAATCCCAAATGCGCCAACTGCCAAGGCGCCCACATCAGCGCCTACAAGGGCTGCAGCGCCTAAAAGGCAGCCAGGCAGCGGCTCCTGGCCCACAGGGTCGCTGTCCAGGAGCATCGACGGCAGCAGCAGCAGCCTCAGCCACTACGGCAACAGCCACAGCAAATGCAGCAGCCAATACAGCAGCAACAGCCAGCACATCGTCTCCAGCAGCCATCACAACGTCACCAGCAGCCACTACAGCGACAGTTGCAGCAACAGCCACCCACACAGCCACTCCACCCACAGCCGCAGCAGCAACGCCAACGCGGTCCGGGTCGGCAGCATCGGCAACAGCTACAGCATCGCGACCAACATCCCCAGCCACTGGCCGAGGGGCGCCACCACCACAGGGTCCTGTCGATGCAGCCGATCCCAAATCGTGCTCCGACGCCACGCCAACCCCAGCTACAGCAGCAGCCAGGCGCCCAGTGCGATGGGAGCTGTGCCCATATCCTGAAAAGATATGCCGTAAAAATTAAAGAGCTGGAGGATAAGCTGGCAGCAATTTTGACGAAACTGACAAACCTGCTGCAGGCAAGGGACGAGAGCACGGGAGGAGTGCCGCCACTTCAGACAAAAACAGCAGCAGCAGCATCCACACAGCCATCACCACGACCAACTACAAATACGCACCATGACGCCGCAGCCATATCGGACTCCGAATCCGATATGGACTGCGAAGCAATTGACGACGAACATGACGACGAATGGACCGACCACGATCCATTCGACGATCTGGAGGGTCTGGGCCAAGTGTGGAGGGCCCAAATCGAATACTCACCCGCAAACGTCTCTTACGCCAACACAAATCAGACAAGGGTCGCCAGCAACAACATCCAAATCAACGAAAGGCACCTGCAAATAAAAGCAAATTAAAATCAAAAAGCCAAAACAAACACCTCCTCACCTGAGTGGCCGGACCAGCAGCCATTCAAAACGCAACTACAAATTGACGAAGAACGTGGCCGAGGAGGCCAGGCCAATCCACCTGACAGCCACTTGGATGCGGCCAATCAACAATTAAAATCGACAACGCATCCTGGTGGCCGGACCAGTTCGCCACTTGGATGCGGCCAATAACTCCGACCATTGCCATCACACACCGATGCCAATGCCAACACGATGACAATGCAGTTGGGTGGCCGGACCAGTGCCCCTCGAGTGCAGCAGCCAACACTAACCAACAGACAGATGCAACGTGGGCGGCCGGACCAGAGCCGCTTGCCATCAAGACCATCATTGCCCACGATGCACGCCAATACTCACAACCAGCCAATAAACAACACACACAGGGGGACAACAGAGCCGGCCGGTATACAGCGTAATGTTCGCATTGCGTTTGTTATGCCGGCCGGTGCTTCGTTGTAGTTGTCCTCCTGTTAGAAATAAAATAAATATAATTAATATGTTTATATGTGTGCAAATGTATGTCAATTATCGTTTATTTTACCTTGTCTGCATCAATGTTCTTGTTGTAGATGTCAATCCTGTTGTTTTTTGTAGTTTTTGCATGTCCGTAGATAGTTTGTCCATAGTTTTAGTTACTAGCCTGCGATATTAGGAATAAGTTTTTGTAAATTAATGTAGTTTTTCTGTAGTTAATTGTATATTATTAGTAGTTTTCTGATTAGTTTTATTACCTTTTTCCTCTTCTTCCCCACCTATCTGCCATTCCCATATTTCCCCTGACATGTGGTATTACTAAAAATACCACGCAAATACCAGACTTGACCGATAACACACCAAAAAAGCCAATACAAATTCAAATTGCATTTCTCAATGCCCAGTGGGTTATCGGTCGCAACTTCGGCAATTATGCCCAGCCAATTCCTCACCCCCCCCCCACCCACTTCAAATGCCACTAAATGCCAAATGAGGCTGAGCAGGAATAAAATGAACACTGCCATCATTCGCCACTCAGCCAAATGCCCCAACAATGCCACTCTTCGGAGCGTCTCTCGCCCGGATCGTAAGATCCGGAAGTTGAAAGTATCCGGGCGGTTATACGGGAGCAGGCAAACTTTCCCCTTCCCATCCCATCCCATCCTTGAGAACAGAGCAGCCAATTCACACAGCACAGAGAAACATTAGACACGGGCCATTGCCCAACAACAACACACACAGCCACTGAAACAGAAGGCCGTTCAAATCTTCCATTGCCTACTTATCGGTGCTGCTGCCCTCGGACTACTTTCATCTCACTGAATATTGGGGTGAGTGAAAGTGGAACCGGCCACTGGAACCTGGCCCACAGGGTCGCTGTCCAGGAGCATCGACGGCAGCAGCAGCAGCCTCAGCCAATACGGCAACAGCCACAGCCAATGCAGCTGTCCGAACCCGATATGGACTGCGAAGCAATTAATGACGATGATGACGACGAGTGGACCGACCACGATCCATTCGACGATCTGGAGGGTCTGGGCCAAGTGTGGAGGGCCCAAATCGCCAGCGCACGCGAAAGCATGCGATCGGGCGGCGCCTATTGATGTGCCCAATCGTCGATCCAGAGACAGCCACTGCAACAAAGGAAAGAGACGTCAATACGGACAACAACGAAAAACGGCCAAAACACACAAAAATCACACGTACCTGCCAATCACCAGACAGAGCTGACCATCAAGAAGCTGCCTCGCCATCAACAATGACAATTTCCTGCCAAAGGGATGGAAAAGGAGGCCTTCTTTGATGACGCTGCCGCCTGACCATGGCCGTGACGTCACGCCAATCCGAACCAACAGCTGCCATTTCCAACGACGACACAGATGCTGGCGCCTGTTGCCGCTCCACTGGGTCACACCCGTCTCTCATGCCTGGCCTGCTTCCTCTCTCCCTCATCCTCATCTTCGCTCCCACTGTCGATGAGGGCGCGGCGTCGTTTTGGTGTTGGTGGGATTGGTGGCATTTGTGTAGGCTGGGCTATGGCTCGGATCGACCCGCTGCTCGAGCTCGAACCAGGTTCGACTCGCAACAGGTTCGATCCGGTCGTGTGTGTGTGTGTGGCGGCCCGTTGGCCGTTTTGGCGCTCCGCTCTTGCGCGTCGGCTTGCCGGCTCTCCTCCGTCTTCTCCCTCTCCCCTTACTCCTGAACAGTTTTGTGCGTCCAAGAGCGTGAGAGGCGGGAAAAGTGGCAGTGAGAGCGGCGTCTTTTCGGCCTTTCCCTTTGTGGTTGGCGCGGTTTTTGTGATGGGTCTCGAGGGGGGAGTGGCTGTGGCCGTGGCTATATCGGCCATGGCAATGGCTGGGTACTCACTCGATGGATGGCTGTGGCGTCGGCGCTGTGCATTGGCTGGGGCGTTGGTGGTGGCGCCTGCGCCGAGGGCTCTGCTGCTGCTGCTGCTATTGGCGGTGTTTGTGTTGGTGTTGTTGGCTGCTGCTGCTGCTGCTAGGGCGCCTCTGCGGGCCGCTCTGCCGCCGTCGCTGTGGCGTCTGGTTGACCCTCGTCTGGCCATTCCTCTGGTCATGGCTGGCTGTTGGTTTGTGTGTTGGCGATCTGCTGCCTGTTTGTTGTTTTTAATTGAAAAGTCTCTTGTGTGTGTGTGTTTGTGTTTAATGTATTTATTGGCACTTTTATTCTTTTTTGTTTTATGATGTGGACGGGAACAAAAGTTTGTCAAGGTAATTAATGGGTGTGGTGGAGGAAGGGCGGCACGGCACGGCACGGCACACAACAGACACCACAAAAGAAAACAGCGCAACACAGAAAAAGAAAATGTCAATGGCGACACGGCACAGAACAACGAAAAAAGCGACACGACACGACACGGTTCTGGCACGTCCGACGATCGCGACCTCTCGAGCGGGTGGACGAGATGAGAGTGGCGGACGAGGTTCATGGTGGAACTCTCACATGTCCGCCAACTCCCATACTCTCTCCTCCACACTCGAATGGCCCGATCGCCGATCGTCATTTACCGGTGCTCTCACCCCCGGTTCCACTTTCACTCACCCCAATATTGAGTGAGATGAAAGTGGTCCGAGGGCAGCAGCACCGATAAGTAGGCAATGGAGAATTGGAATAGCCGTTTGTTTTAGTGGCTGTGTGTGTTGTCGTTGTCGTTGGTTAGCGGCCAGTGTCTTATGTTTGTGCTGTGTGTAGTGGCTGCTCTGTTGTTGGGGGATGGGATAGGATGGGGGGGGATAAATGCCTGCTCCCGTATAACCGCCCGGATACTGTAAACTTCCGGATCTTTCGATCCGGGCGCGTGACGCTCCGAAGAGTCGACCGCATAGCATCATATGGGCGGTTGAAATGGCTTTATTGGGGCGTTTGGCAGAGTGGCGGAGGTTGGCAGTGTTAATTTTGCTCCTGCTCAACCGCATTTGGCATTTAGTGGCATTTGAAGTGGGTAGGGGGTGGGGAGGAATTGGCTGGGCATAAATTGCCGAATTTGCGACCGATAACACACTGGGCATTGATAAATGCATTTTAAATTTGAAATGGCTTTTTGGTGTGTTATCGGTCATAGTCTGGTATTTGCGTGGTATTTTTGGTAATACCACGTGTCAAGGGGAATTATGGGAATGGCAGATAGGTTGGGAAGAAGAGTAAGAAGGTAAAACTAATTAGAAAACTACGAAAAATATACAATTAACTACAGAAAAACTACATTAATTTACAAAAACTTAATTCTAATATCACAGGTAAGTATCTAAAACTATCTACGGACATGCAAAAACTACAAAAAACAACAGGATTGACATTGACATCTACAACAAGAACATTGATGCAGACAAGGTAAAATAAACGATAATTGACATACATTTACACACATATAAACATATTAATTATATTTATTTTATTTCTAACAGGAGGACAAACAACAACGGAGCACCGGCAGGCATATCAAACGCAATGCGAACATTACGCTGTATACCGGCCGGCTCTGTTGTCCCCCTGTGTGTTGTTTAGTGGCGATGGCTGGATTGATGGTGTTGGCGTGCATCGTGGGCAAAGTTGGAGATGGCGAGCGGCTCTAGTCCGGCCGCCCACGTTGCATCTGTCTGTTGGTTTAATGCAGCAGACCGAGTGGCACTGATCCGGCTACCCGAGATGCGTTGCCCAGTGTGTTGGCGTTGACATCGGTGTGTGATGTCAGACTGTCATTATTATTGGCCTCATCCAAGTGGCAACTGGTCCGGCCACCAGGATACGTTGTCGATTTACTTGTTGATTGGCCGCATCCGAGTGGCTGCTGGTCCGGCCACCAGGATGCGTTGTCAGCAGAGTTGGCCTGGCCTCCTCGGCCACGTTCGTCATCGGTTCAAAAAAGGCCTCCTTTTCCGCCCCTTTGGCAGAAAATTGATGATGTTCATGGCGAGGCAGCTGCTGTGGGGGCAGCTCTGTCTGGTGATTGGCAGGTACGTGTGTTTTTGTGTGTTTTGGGCGTTTTTTCGTGTTGGCGTGAATTGGCTGTTTTTCTTTGTATTTTAGTGGCTGGCCTCTGGACTTCTGTTTGAATTGACGGTAGTGCTTTTGATGAGGTCTCCAAATTTCGCCCATTATGCCTCAAGAGAGTTGCAGGAGTGGCGTGGCAGCTGCTGGAGGGGCAGCTCTGTCAGTTTAATAGCAGGTGAGTATGTTTAATGGTCATTTGCAGATTGTTGTTAATTGTGTTTAATTTTGTCTATTTTTAGGTTTTATTGCCATTAAACTTCTGCTATTTGGCGCAATCAGTAGACGCCGTATAATCCGTCGCCACTGGATTGTCCATTTAGGAACCTACGTAGGTCATCGTAAGGCTCTTCGTCGGTCCATTGGCTGTCGTCGTCCATGTCCATATCCGGCTCACTGTCCGATATGGCTACTGCTGCTGCTGTATTGGCGGCTGGTTGTGGTGGCGGCGGGTGTGTAGGTGGTGTTGTCTGTAGTGGCGGCATGGCTGCCAAGCCCCCGCCTCTAGCCTCTGTCAGGTTCCGCCTCCTCCAGCATTTTGAGTTTAATGGCGCTCTCTTTTAGATGTTTGGCACAGCTGCCATCGCACTGAGCTGCTGGCCGCTGCTGCTGCTGGTGTTGGCGTGGCGTCGGGGCATCATTCGCGATCGGTTGCATCGGCTGGACCCTCTGGTGTTGGCGCCCCCTGGTCGATGGCTGGGGATGATGGTCGCCATACCGATGCTGTTGCCGATGCTGCCGACCCGGTTGGTGTTGGCGTTGCTGCTGCGGGTTTTGGAGTGGCTGTGGATGTGGCTGCTGCTGGCGGCGTTGGATTGGCTGTTGTCGGTGTTGTGTTGGCTGCTGCTGCTGCCGTCGATGCTCCTCCTCCCTGGCGACCCTGTGGGCCAGGAGCCGCTGCCTGGCTGCCTTGTAGGCGCTGCAGCCCTTGTAGGCGCTGATGTGGGCGCCCTGGCAGTTGGCGCACTTGGGAGCAACGTTCCTTGGCTTGCTGCACTCCGTCGTCAGATGTCCACCCGCGCATTTCATGCAGACAGCAGCTCGTCTACAGTATGCGCGGGTGTGGCCAAACACCTGGCATCGATGGCACTGGCATCGCAGCTTCAACACCTCGTATTGGCCATGTCCGGTTTGGGGGCGATCTCAGCCTCGAATAGGTTGTATTGACGGCTGCGATCGAATCGATCGGTGATTGCCCTTACAAACCGAACCGTGAACCGCTCGTTCAGCATGCTGCTGCGAATCCAATCCGGCGGCGTGGAGTGGGAGAGTCCTCGGATGAGGATCCTCAAGCCACGTTCCTGGCTGGGCTGATGCCCGAATTCGCCGTGCCGGATGTCATCGTCGGTGGTAGTGGCAGGGGTGTTTGTGATGGTGATGGCGGTGGTGGTGTTGGTGTTTGTATTGGCGGGTGTATTTGTATTTGTATTGGCGTCATTATTATCTCTATTGTTAATTGTGGTATTGTCTGTGTGAGTGGCTGGTGATTGTCTTTGTATTGTCTGTTTTTGATGTTGGTGATGGCTCTGGGTCTGGCTATTTGTATTTATACTAGTGGCAGGGGCAGGGGCTGGGGCAGGGGCATGTGTTGGCTGTGCAGATTGCGGCATAGTGGCAGGATCGGCAACTGTGTTGGTGTTGGCTGCATGTGCCGTCCGTTTCTGCTGCTTCTGCTGTTGCTCCCTCAGCTCGTGCTGCCTCAGCTGCTCCTGGACAATAGCCTTCAGCTCCTCCATTGTCTGCCTTTTCTTCTTCGGCTTCCTAATTGGCGGCCGCTGCTGCCGCTGCTGGTGATGGCGGCCCCGTCTTCTGGCCTGCTTCCTCTCACCCTCATCCTCATCTTCGCTCCCACTGTCGATGAGGGCGCGGCGTCGTTTTGGTGTTGGTGGGATTGGCTGTGATTGTGGTTGTGTAGTTGCTGCTGTTTGTCGTAGTATTGGTGCTGACTGGGCTATGGCTCGGATCGACCCGCTGCTCGAACTCTAACCAAGTTCGACACGCAACGGGTTCGATCCGGTCGTGTGTGTGTGTGTGTGGCGGCCCGTTGGCCGTTTTGGCGCTCCGCTCTTGCGCGTCGGCTAGCCGGCTCTCCTCCGTCTTCTCCCTCTCCCGTTACTCCCGAACGGTTTTGTATGTCCGAGAGCGTGAGAGGCGGGAAAAGCGGCAGCGAGAGCGGCGTCCCATCGGCCCTTCCTTTTGCGTTTGGCGCGGTTTTTGTGATGTGTCTCGAGGGGGAGTGGCTGTGGCCGTGGATATATCGGCCATGGCAATGGCTGGGTACTCACTCGATGGAAGGCTGTGGCGTCGGCGCTCTGCATTGGCTGGGGCGTTGGTGTTGGCGCCTGCGCCGAGGGCTCTGCTGCTGCTGCTGCTATTGGCGGTGTTTGTGTTGGTGTTGTTGGCTGCTGCTGCTGCTGCTAGGGCGCCTCTGCGGGCCGCTCTGCCGCCGTCGCTGTGTCGTCTGGTTGTCCCTCGTCTGGCCATTCCTCTGGTCATGGCTGGCTGTTGGTTTGTGTGTTGGCGATCTGCTGCCTGTTTGTTGTTCTTTAATTGAAAAGTCTCTTGTGTGTGTTTGTGTTTAATGTAATTTATTGGCACTTTTATTCTCTTTTTTTTTTTACGATGTGGACGGGAACAAGAGTTTGTCAAGGTAAGTAATGGGTGTGGTGGAGGAAGGGCGGACACCACAAAAAAGAAAACAAAGCACAACAGCAAGACAACGGAAAACGGCGACACGAAAAAACGACACGAAACGGTTATGGCACGTACGTCCGACGATCGCGACCTCTCGAGCGGGTGGACGAGATGAGAGTGGCGGACGAGGTTCATGGTGGTACTCTCACATGTCCGCCAACTCCCATACTCTCCCCTCAACTCGACTGGCCCGATCGCCGATCGTCATTTACCGGTGCTCTCACCCCCGGTTCCACTTTCACTCACCCCAATATTGAGTGAGATGAAAGTGGTCCGAGGGCAGCAGCACCGATAAGTAGGCAATGGAGAATTGGAATAGCCGTTTGTTTTAGTGGCTGTGTGTGTTGTCGTTGTCGTTGGTTAGCGGCCAGTGTCTTATGTTTGTGCTGTGTGTAGTGGCTGCTCTGTTGTTGGGGGATGGGATAGGATGGGGGGGGGGGGGGGGGATAAATGCCTGCTCCCGTATAACCGCCCGGATACTGTAAACTTCCGGATCTTTCGATCCGGGCGCGTGACGCTCCGAAGAGTCGACCGCATAGCATCATATGGGCGGTTGAAATGGCTTTATTGGGGCGTTTGGCAGAGTGGCGGAGGTTGGCAGTGTTAATTTTGCTCCTGCTCAACCGCATTTGGCATTTAGTGGCATTTGAAGTGGGTAGGGGGTGGGGAGGAATTGGCTGGGCATAAATTGCCGAATTTGCGACCGATAACACACTGGGCATTGATAAATGCATTTTAAATTTGAAATGGCTTTTTGGTGTGTTATCGGTCATAGTCTGGTATTTGCGTGGTATTTTTGGTAATACCACGTGTCAAGGGGAATTATGGGAATGGCAGATAGGTTGGGAAGAAGAGTAAGAAGGTAAAACTAATTAGAAAACTACGAAAAATATACAATTAACTACAGAAAAACTACATTAATTTACAAAAACTTAATTCTAATATCACAGGTAAGTATCTAAAACTATCTACGGACATGCAAAAACTACAAAAAACAACAGGATTGACATTGACATCTACAACAAGAACATTGATGCAGACAAGGTAAAATAAACGATAATTGACATACATTTACACACATATAAACATATTAATTATATTTATTTTATTTCTAACAGGAGGACAAACAACAACGGAGCACCGGCAGGCATATCAAACGCAATGCGAACATTACGCTGTATACCGGCCGGCTCTGTTGTCCCCCTGTGTGTTGTTTAGTGGCGATGGCTGGATTGATGGTGTTGGCGTGCATCGTGGGCAAAGTTGGAGATGGCGAGCGGCTCTAGTCCGGCCGCCCACGTTGCATGTCTGTTGGTTTAATGCAGCAGACCGAGTGGCACTGGTCCGGCCACCCGAGATGCGTTGTCCAGTGTGTTGGCGTTGACATCGGTGTGTGATGTCAGACTGTCAGTATTATTGGCCGCATCCAAGTGGCAACTGGTCCGGCCACCAGGATGCGTTGTCGATTTACTTGTTGATTGGCCGCATCCGAGTGGCTGCTGGTCCGGCCACCAGGATGCGTTGTCAGCAGAGTTGGCCTGGCCTCCTCGGCCACGTTCGTCATCGGTTCAAAAAAGGCCTCCTTTTCCGCTCCTTTGGCAGAAAATTGATGATGTTCATGGCGAGGCAGCTGCTGTGGGGGCAGCTCTGTCTGGTGATTGGCGGGTACGTGTGTTTTTGTGTGTTTTGGGCGTTTTTTGTTTTTCGTAGTGGCGTGTATTGACTGTTTTCCTTTGTATTTTAGTGGCTGGCCTCTGGACTTCTGTTGGAATTGACGGCAGTGCTGCTGATGAGGCCTCCAAATTACGCCCATTATGCCTCAAGAGAGTTGCAGGAGTGGCGAGGCAGCTGCTGGAGGGGCAGCTCTGTCGGTTTAATAGCAGGTGAGTATGTTTGTTGGTCATTTGCAGATTGTTGTTAATTCTGTTTAATTTTTTTCTATTTTTAGGTTTTATTGGCATTAAACTTCTGCTATTTGTCGCAATCAGTAGACACCGTTTAATCCGTCGCTTTCGGAGTCGCCACTGGATTCTCCATTTAGAAACCTACCTAGGTCCTCATAAGGCTCTTCATCGGTCCATTGGCTGTCGTCGTCCATGTCCATATCCGGCTCACCGTCCGATATGGCCACTGCTGCTGCTGTATTGGCGGCTATTGGAACCGCTGCTGCTGCTGCTGCAGCCAATCTGGTGAGCTGCTCTGCCATCCGTTCGATCCTCCTTTCCAACTCTGTTATACGCTGTACGTACAATTGCAGGTTTTGAGCGCAGCTGCCATCACACTGGGCGTCTGGCCGCTGCTGCTGCTGGTGTTGGCGTGGCGTCGGAGCATCATTCGCAATCGGCTGCATCGGCTGGACCCTCTGGTGTTGGCGCCCCTGGTCGATGGCTGCGGATGTTGGTCGCCATACCGATGCTGCTGCCGATGCTGCCGATCCGGTTGGTGTTGGCGTTGCTGCTGCGGATTATGGAGTGGCTGTGGATGTGGCTGCTGCTGGCGACGTTGTATTGGCTGGTGTCGCTGTTGGCTTGGCTGTGGCTGCTGTCTGCGACGCTCCTCCTCCCTGGCGACCCTGTGGGCCACGAGCCTCTGCCTGGCTGCCTTGTAGGATGGGCATCCTTTGTATGAGCTGATGTGCTGGCCCTGGCAGTTGGCGCATTTGGGATTGACGGCCCTTGGCTTGCTGCACTCCGTCGTCAGGTGCCCGCCCGCGCATTTCATGCAAACTGCAGCGCGTCTACAATATGCGCGGGTGTGGCCAAACACCTGACATCGATGGCACTGGGCAGGGTCACGGGAGACTCCAAGTCTCTCAACCGTGACGGGCCTCCCACCCAGGCGTCGCAGCTTTAACACCCCGCATTGGCCACGGTCTGGTTTGGGGGCGATCTCAGCCTCGAAGAAGTTGAATTGGCGGCTGCGATCAAATCGATCGGTGATCACCCTTACAAACCGAACCGTGAACCCCTCATTCAGCATGCTGCTGCGAATCCAATCCGGCGGCGTGGAGTGGGAGAGTCCTCGGATGAGGATCCTCAAGCCACGTTCCTGGCTGGGCTGATGCCCGAATTCGCCGTGCCGGATGTCATCGTCGGTGGTAGTGGCAGGGGTGTTTGTGATGGTGATGGCGGTGGTGGTGTTGGTGTTTGTATTGGCGGGTGTATTTGTATTTGTATTGGCGTCATTATTATCTCTATTGTTAATTGTGGTATTGTCTGTGTGAATGGCTGGTGATTGTCTATGTATTAGCTGTTGTCGATGTTGGTGATGGCTGTGGGTCTGGCTATTGGCAATTATAGTAGTGGCAGGGGCAGGGGCTGGGGCAGGGGCATGTGTTGGCTGTGCAGATTGCGGCATAGTGGCAGGATCGGCAACTGTGTTGGTGTTGGCTGCATGTGCCGTCCGTTTCTGCTGCTTCTGCTGTTGCTCCCTCAGCTCGTGCTGCCTCAGCTGCTCCTGGACAATAGCCTCCAGCTCCTCCATTGTCTGCCTTTTCTTCTTCGGCTTCCTAATTGGCGGCCGCTGCTGCCGCTGCTGGTGATGGCGGCCCGTCTTCTGGCCTGCTTCCTCTCACCCTCATCCTCATCTTCGCTCCCACTGTCGATGAGGGCGCGGCGTCGTTTTGGTGTTGGTGGGATTGGCTGTGATTGTGGTTGTGTAGTTGCTGCTGTTTGTCGTAGTATTGGTGCTGACTGGGCTATGGCTCGGATCGACCCGCTGCTCGAACTCTAACCAAGTTCGACACGCAACGGGTTCGATCCGGTCGTGTGTGTGTGTGTGTGGCGGCCCGTTGGCCGTTTTGGCGCTCCGCTCTTGCGCGTCGGCTAGCCGGCTCTCCTCCGTCTTCTCCCTCTCCCGTTACTCCCGAACGGTTTTGTATGTCCGAGAGCGTGAGAGGCGGGAAAAGCGGCAGCGAGAGCGGCGTCCCATCGGCCCTTCCTTTTGCGTTTGGCGCGGTTTTTGTGATGTGTCTCGAGGGGGGAGTGGCTGTGGCCGTGGATATATCGGCCATGGCAATGGCTGGGTACTCACTCGATGGAAGGCTGTGGCGTCGGCGCTCTGCATTGGCTGGGGCGTTGGTGTTGGCGCCTGCGCCGAGGGCTCTGCTGCTGCTGCTGCTATTGGCGGTGTTTGTGTTGGTGTTGTTGGCTGCTGCTGCTGCTGCTAGGGCGCCTCTGCGGGCCGCTCTGCCGCCGTCGCTGTGTCGTCTGGTTGTCCCTCGTCTGGCCATTCCTCTGGTCATGGCTGGCTGTTGGTTTGTGTGTTGGCGATCTGCTGCCTGTTTGTTGTTCTTTAATTGAAAAGTCTCTTGTGTGTGTTTGTGTTTAATGTAATTTATTGGCACTTTTATTCTCTTTTTTTTTTTACGATGTGGACGGGAACAAGAGTTTGTCAAGGTAAGTAATGGGTGTGGTGGAGGAAGGGCGGACACCACAAAAAAGAAAACAAAGCACAACAGCAAGACAACGGAAAACGGCGACACGAAAAAACGACACGAAACGGTTATGGCACGTACGTCCGACGATCGCGACCTCTCGAGCGGGTGGACGAGATGAGAGTGGCGGACGAGGTTCATGGTGGTACTCTCACATGTCCGCCAACTCCCATACTCTCCCCCTCAACTCGACTGGCCCGATCGCCGATCGTCATTTACCGGTGCTCTCACCCCCGGTTCCACTTTCACTCACCCCAATATTGAGTGAGATGAAAGTGGTCCGAGGGCAGCAGCACCGATAAGTAGGCAATGGAGAATTGGAATAGCCGTTTGTTTTAGTGGCTGTGTGTGTTGTCGTTGTCGTTGGTTAGCGGCCAGTGTCTTATGTTTGTGCTGTGTGTAGTGGCTGCTCTGTTGTTGGGGGATGGGATAGGATGGGGGGGGGGGGGGGGGGATAAATGCCTGCTCCCGTATAACCGCCCGGATACTGTAAACTTCCGGATCTTTCGATCCGGGCGCGTGACGCTCCGAAGAGTCGACCGCATAGCATCATATGGGCGGTTGAAATGGCTTTATTGGGGCGTTTGGCAGAGTGGCGGAGGTTGGCAGTGTTAATTTTGCTCCTGCTCAACCGCATTTGGCATTTAGTGGCATTTGAAGTGGGTAGGGGGTGGGGAGGAATTGGCTGGGCATAAATTGCCGAATTTGCGACCGATAACACACTGGGCATTGATAAATGCATTTTAAATTTGAAATGGCTTTTTGGTGTGTTATCGGTCATAGTCTGGTATTTGCGTGGTATTTTTGGTAATACCACGTGTCAAGGGGAATTATGGGAATGGCAGATAGGTTGGGAAGAAGAGTAAGAAGGTAAAACTAATTAGAAAACTACGAAAAATATACAATTAACTACAGAAAAACTACATTAATTTACAAAAACTTAATTCTAATATCACAGGTAAGTATCTAAAACTATCTACGGACATGCAAAAACTACAAAAAACAACAGGATTGACATTGACATCTACAACAAGAACATTGATGCAGACAAGGTAAAATAAACGATAATTGACATACATTTACACACATATAAACATATTAATTATATTTATTTTATTTCTAACAGGAGGACAAACAACAACGGAGCACCGGCAGGCATATCAAACGCAATGCGAACATTACGCTGTATACCGGCCGGCTCTGTTGTCCCCCTGTGTGTTGTTTAGTGGCGATGGCTGGATTGATGGTGTTGGCGTGCATCGTGGGCAAAGTTGGAGATGGCGAGCGGCTCTAGTCCGGCCGCCCACGTTGCATCTGTCTGTTGGTTTAATGCAGCAGACCGAGTGGCACTGATCCGGCTACCCGAGATGCGTTGCCCAGTGTGTTGGCGTTGACATCGGTGTGTGATGTCAGACTGTCATTATTATTGGCCTCATCCAAGTGGCAACTGGTCCGGCCACCAGGATACGTTGTCGATTTACTTGTTGATTGGCCGCATCCGAGTGGCTGCTGGTCCGGCCACCAGGATGCGTTGTCAGCAGAGTTGGCCTGGCCTCCTCGGCCACGTTCGTCATCGGTTCAAAAAAGGCCTCCTTTTCCGCCCCTTTGGCAGAAAATTGATGATGTTCATGGCGAGGCAGCTGCTGTGGGGGCAGCTCTGTCTGGTGATTGGCAGGTACGTGTGTTTTTGTGTGTTTTGGGCGTTTTTTCGTGTTGGCGTGAATTGGCTGTTTTTCTTTGTATTTTAGTGGCTGGCCTCTGGACTTCTGTTTGAATTGACGGTAGTGCTTTTGATGAGGTCTCCAAATTTCGCCCATTATGCCTCAAGAGAGTTGCAGGAGTGGCGTGGCAGCTGCTGGAGGGGCAGCTCTGTCAGTTTAATAGCAGGTGAGTATGTTTAATGGTCATTTGCAGATTGTTGTTAATTGTGTTTAATTTTGTCTATTTTTAGGTTTTATTGCCATTAAACTTCTGCTATTTGGCGCAATCAGTAGACGCCGTATAATCCGTCGCCACTGGATTGTCCATTTAGGAACCTACGTAGGTCATCGTAAGGCTCTTCGTCGGTCCATTGGCTGTCGTCGTCCATGTCCATATCCGGCTCACTGTCCGATATGGCTACTGCTGCTGCTGTATTGGCGGCTGGTTGTGGTGGCGGCGGGTGTGTAGGTGGTGTTGTCTGTAGTGGCGGCATGGCTGCCAAGCCCCCGCCTCTAGCCTCTGTCAGGTTCCGCCTCCTCCAGCATTTTGAGTTTAATGGCGCTCTCTTTTAGATGTTTGGCACAGCTGCCATCGCACTGAGCTGCTGGCCGCTGCTGCTGCTGGTGTTGGCGTGGCGTCGGGGCATCATTCGCGATCGGTTGCATCGGCTGGACCCTCTGGGGTTGGCGCCCCCTGGTCGATGGCTGGGGATGATGGTCGCCATACCGATGCTGTTGCCGATGCTGCCGACCCGGTTGGTGTTGGCGTTGCTGCTGCGGGTTTTGGAGTGGCTGTGGATGTGGCTGCTGCTGGCGGCGTTGGATTGGCTGTTGTCGGTGTTGTGTTGGCTGCTGCTGCTGCCGTCGATGCTCCTCCTCCCTGGCGACCCTGTGGGCCAGGAGCCGCTGCCTGGCTGCCTTGTAGGCGCTGCAGCCCTTGTAGGCGCTGATGTGGGCGCCCTGGCAGTTGGCGCACTTGGGAGCAACGTTCCTTGGCTTGCTGCACTCCGTCGTCAGATGTCCACCCGCGCATTTCATGCAGACAGCAGCTCGTCTACAGTATGCGCGGGTGTGGCCAAACACCTGGCATCGATGGCACTGGCATCGCAGCTTCAACACCTCGTATTGGCCATGTCCGGTTTGGGGGCGATCTCAGCCTCGAATAGGTTGTATTGACGGCTGCGATCGAATCGATCGGTGATTGCCCTTACAAACCGAACCGTGAACCGCTCGTTCAGCATGCTGCTGCGAATCCAATCCGGCGGCGTGGAGTGGGAGAGTCCTCGGATGAGGATCCTCAAGCCACGTTCCTGGCTGGGCTGATGCCCGAATTCGCCGTGCCGGATGTCATCGTCGGTGGTAGTGGCAGGGGTGTTTGTGATGGTGATGGCGGTGGTGGTGTTGGTGTTTGTATTGGCGGGTGTATTTGTATTTGTATTGGCGTCATTATTATCTCTATTGTTAATTGTGGTATTGTCTGTGTGAGTGGCTGGTGATTGTCTTTGTATTGTCTGTTTTTGATGTTGGTGATGGCTCTGGGTCTGGCTATTTGTATTTATACTAGTGGCAGGGGCAGGGGCAGGGGTATGTGTTGGCTGTGTTGATTGCGGCAGAGTGGCAGGATCGGCAACTGTGTTGGTGTTGGCTGCATGCGCCGTCCGTTTCTGCTGCTTCTGCTGTTGCTCCCTCAACTCGTGCTGCCTCAGCTGCTCCTGGACAATAGCCTCTAGTTCCTCCATTGTCTGCCTTTTTTTCTTCGGCTTCCCAATTGGCGGCCGCTGCTGGTGATGGCGGCCCCGTCGTCTGGCCTGCTTCACTCCCACTGTCGATGAGGGCGCGGCGTCGTTTTGGTGTTTGTGGGATTGACGGCATTTGTGCAGGCTCAGCATTGGCCCGGATCGACCCGCTGCTCGAGCTCGAACCAGGTTCGACTCGCAACAGGTTCGATCCGGTCGTGTGTGTGTGTGTGGCTGCCCGTTGGCCGTTCTGGCGCTCCGCTCTTGCGCGTCGGCTTGCCGGCTCTCCTCCGTCTTCTCCCTCTCCCGTTACTCCCGAACAGTTTTGTATGTCCGAGAGCGTGAGAGGCGGGAAAAGTGGCGTCTTTTCGGCCTTTCCCTTTGTGTTTGGTGGGATTTTGGGATTTGGCGGGGTTGCGGGATTTGCAGTTGGTATTGGCGCTGCTGTTGCTGCTGATGTGATGGGGCTCGAGGGGGAGTGGCTGTGGCCGTGGATATATCGGCCATGGCAATGGCTGGGTACTCACTCGCTGGGTGGCTGTGGCGTCGGCGCTCTGCATTGGCTGGGGCGTTGGTATTGGCGCCTGCGCCGAGGGCTCTGCTGCTGCTGCTGCTATTGGCGGTGTTGGTGTTGGTGTTGTTGGCTGCTGCTGCTGTGGAGACTCCAAGTCTCTCAACCGTGACGGGCCTCCCACCCAGGCGTCGCAGCTTTAACACCCCGCATTGGCCACGGTCCGGTTTGGGGGCGATCTCAGCCTCGAAGAGGTTGAATTGGCGGCTGCGATCAAATCGATCGGTGATCACCCTCACAAACCGAACCGTGTACCCCTCGTTCAGCATACTGCTGCGAATCCAATCCGGCGGCATGGAGTGGGAGAGTCCTCGGATGAGGATCCTCAAGCCACGTTCCTGGCTGGGCTGATGCCCGAATTCGCCGTGCCGGATGTCATCGTCGGTGGTAGTGGCAGGGGTGTTTGTGATGGTGATGGCGGTGGTGGTGTTGGTGTTGGTAGTGGCAGGTGTATTTGTATTGGCGTCATTATTATTTCTATTGTTAATTGTGGTATTGTCTGTGTGAATGGCTGGTGATTGTCTATGTATTGGCTGTTGTCGATGTTGGTGATGGCTGTGGGTCTGGCTATTTGTATTTATACTAGTGACAGGGGCAGGGGCAGGGGCATGTGTTGGCTGTGTTGATTGCGGCAGAGTGGCAGGATCGGCAACTGTGTTGGTGTTGGCTGCATGTGCCGTCCGTTTCTGCTACCTCTGTTGTTGCTGCCGCAGCTCGTGCTGCCTCAACTGCTCCCGGACAATAGCCTCTAGCTCCTCCAGTGTCTGCCTTTTCTTCTTCGGCTTCCCAATTGGCTGCCGCTGCTGCCGCTGCTGGTGATGGCGGCCCCGTCGTCTGGCCTGCTTCCCCTCACCCTCACCCTCATCGTCACTCCCACTGTCGATGAGGGCGCGGCGTCGTTTTGGTGTTGGTGGGATTGACGGCATTTGTGCAGGCTGGGCTATGGCTCGGATCGACCCGCTGCTCGAGCTCGAACCAGGTTCGACACGCAACAGGTTCGATCCGGTCGTGTGTGTGTGTGTGGCTGCCCGTTGGCCGTTTTGGCGCTCCGCTCTTGCGCGACGGCTTGCCGGCTCTCCTCCGTCTTCTCCCTCTCCGTTACTCTCGAACAGTTTTGTGCGTCCAAGAGCGTGAGAGGCGGGAAAAGTGGCAGTGAGAGCGGCGTCTTTTCGGCCTTTCCCTTTGTGGTTGGCGCGGTTTTTGTGATGGGTCTCGAGGGGGAGTGGCTGTGGCCGTGGATATATCGGCCATGGCAATGGCTGGGTACTCACTCGATGGAAGGCTGTGGCGTCGGCGCTCTGCAATGGCTGGGGCGTTGGTGTTGGCGCCTGCGCCGAGGGCTCTGCTGCTGCTGCTGCTATTGGCGGTGTTTGTGTTGGTGTTGTTGGCTGCTGCTGCTGCTGCTAGGGCGCCTCTGCGGGCCGCTCTGCCGCCGTCGCTGTGGCGTCTGGTTGACCCTCGTCTGGCCATTCCTCTCGTCATAGTTGTTGTTAGTTTGTGTATTGGCGATTTGCTGTCTGTTTGTTGTTTTCCCTTACTGAAAAGTCTCTTGTGTGTGTGTGTTTGTGTTTAATGTATTTATTGGCACTTTCTGTCTCTTTACACAGTTTGTCTCTCGTTAGGTTTGTGTTTTTATAACTTAATGTTATTTATTGGCGTTTAAAATTAATCACATTAATTGGGAGCAGAAAGTTTGTCGAGTGGATGGAGCGGGGGCACGGCACGGCACGGCACACGACAGACACCACAAAAAGAAAACAAAGCACAACAGCAAGACAACGGAAAAACGGCGACACGAAAAAACGACACGAAACGGTTTTGGCACGTCCGACGATCGCGACCTCTCGAGCGGGTGGACGAGATGAGAGTGGCGGACGAGGTTCATGGTGGTACTCTCACATGTCCGCCAACTCCCATACTCTCCCCTCAACTCGACTGGCCCGATCGCCGATCGTCATTTACCGGTGCTCTCACCCCCGGTTCCACTTTTACTCACCCCAATATTGAGTGAGATGAAAGTGGTCCGAGGCAGCAGCACCGATAAGTAGGAAATGGAGAATTGGAATAGCCGTTTGTTTTAGTGGCTGTGTGTGTTGTCGTTGTCGTTGGTTAGTGGCCAGTGTCTTATGTTTGTGCTGTGTGTAGTGGCTGCTCTGTTGTTGGGGATGGGATTGGATGGGGGGGGGGGGGGGGGGGGGATAAATGCCTGCTCCCGTATAACCGCCCGGATACTGTAAACTTCCGGATCTTTCGATCCGGGCGCGTGACGCTCCGAAGAGTCGACCGCATAGCATCATATGGGCGTTGAAATGGCTTTATTGGGGCGTTTGGCAGAGTGGCGGAGGTTGGCAGTGTGAATTTTGCTCCTGCTCAACCGCATTTGGCATTTAGTGGCATTTGAAGTGGGTAGGGGGTGGGGAGGAATTGGCTGGGCATAAATTGCCGAATTTGCGACCGATAACACACTGGGCATTGATAAATGCATTTTAAATTTGAAATGGCTTTTTGGTGTGTTATCGGTCATAGTCTGGTATTTGCGTGGTATTTTTGGTAATACACGTGTCAAGGGGAATTATGGGAATGGCAGATAGGTTGGGAAGAAGAGTAAGAAGGTAAAACTAATTAGAAAAACCACGAAAAATATACAATTAACTACAGAAAAACTACATTAATTTACAAAAACTTAATTCTAATATCACAGGTAAGTAACTAAAACTATCTACGGACATGCAAAAACTACAAAAACAACAGGATTGACATTGACATCTACAACAAGAACATTGATGCAGACAAGGTAAAATAAACGATAGTTGACATACATTTACACACATATAAACATATTATTTATATTTATTTTATTTCTAACAGGAGGACAAACAACAACGGAGCACCGGCAGGCATATCAAACGCAATGCGAACATTACGCTGTATACCGGCCGGCTCTGTTGTCCCCTGTGTGTTGTTTATTGGCTGGTTTGTGAGTATTGGCGTGCATCGTGGGCAATGATGGTGTTGATGGCGAGCGGCTCTGGTCCGGCCGCCCACGTTGCATCTGTCTGTTGGTTTGGTGCAGCAGACCGAGTGGCACTGGTCCGGCCACCCGAAGATGCATTGTCCAGTGTGTTGGCATTGGCATCGAAAAGTGATGCCAACGAATCGTGATATTGGCCGCATCCAAGTGGCTGCTGGTCCGGCACCAGGATACGTTGTCGATTGTATTGTTGTTGGCCGCATCCGAGTGGCTGCTGTCCGGCCACCAGGATGCGTTGTCAGTAGAATTGGCCTGGCCTGCCACGTTCGTCGTCAATTTGTAACGGCGTTTTGAGTGGCTGGTGGTCCGGCCACCCAGTTTGAGGAAGGTGTTTGCTTTGGCGTGTGATTTTAATTTGTGTTTATTTGCAGGTACTTGTCGGCGTTTGGATGCTGTTGCTGGCGACCCTTGTCTGGTTTGTGTTGGCGTGAGAGGCGTTTGCAGGTGAGTATATGTGTTTATTGGCAGCCTCTCTCCTGATTCTCCTTCTTCTTTTGCAGGATTTGCTGGCGTCCGCCGGCTCAACACCAGGCCATCCCGCCTCACATAATTGGCATGAGAGACGGGTGCGACCCAGTGGAGCGGCAACAGGCGCCAGCATCTGCGTCGTCGTTGGAAATGGCAGCTGTATGTTTGGAGTGGCGTGACGTCACGGTGTAGTGTACCAGAGTTTAAATATATATATATGTAAACAGATATATAGGCCTCGGTATCAGCAGAATGACCATGACTGACTTAAGGACGGCGTACAAATAGGGTTGGTCGTGTGCACTCTTGCTAGGCTCGGGTCTAGCTCGCCGGATGGTCGGGTTCTTCCTCGCCTAATTGTACTATCGTACTCCACTACATTTAATTAGTGCACTTTACGGGAACTATAAGTGATTATATAAAAAAAAGGAAACTGAAATACTGATAGCGCCGACACGCCAAAAAAAAAAAGCCCTACTGAACCATTTCTATTTAGAGAGAACCTAGGTGTTGATTGTCCCTCTCTTTCTGTACCCTCTACCATGACATTGCGTTCGAGTACTTGCATTGTCCCTTGATCAATCCTTTACTAAGGTTTACCACATTTTATAAGATCCTGGCACGGATACTCGACAGGCCATTTTTATGATTTTAAAGATTCATTTCAATCCAAAAAGATTCATATTTTAATATAATGTGAAGACTTCAATTTCAATATTCATTACGTTGCAGTTGTAGAAACACAAACAATTGACTTAGCTTCTAATTTGTGGTAATATTTCCTTAATCCTAATTATCATATAAGTTTAGTTATAAATTCATTATTTTAAAGCATGAAACATTAGGTATAGATATATATATATATATAAACGAGAGAATAAGAATCGAATCGTAAACAAAAGTAGATCAGACTGGGTGCATTATACACACTGAGCAGACGGGTTGAATCATTATACACTGTAATGCATATCTACACTTTCAAGTTAATAGGCTCTTTTGACCAAACTACTTTTTGCTGTACATAATTACTCACTCCGGCGTTATTGTCTTACGCTGATCGTTGGGCCAATGATGTCGTAGATGTTGACCGCAGCTGTTTAAAATATGGAAATCATAAATATATAATGCATACATACAATTACGCTACAACACCGTCGCATAGTCATCAGTCAGTTGTTTTGGTTTTCATAATACAGACAGAAATTTAATTGTTATGCTCTATCGCGAAATTGAACCAAAAGGTAGCAACGAAGACAATTTAGTGTGCATATGCACATATGTATGTAGGTATGTACGCGCGTAAACATCAAAGAGGGGTGTTAATAAAGTTTCAGTTACATTACGTTAAACTGCTGATGTTTATGCGTTGGAACTTGATAATGAATTAAATGTAAATTGGACAAAACTCGATCCTGTGCTGCTGCTTTGTAGACTGTTGACCGCCTGAAGTTGGTTTAGAGGTCAACAGGTGCGATGTATATGGTTCCGGCCGTACTGACGAATCTTCCGCCAAGCTTGTATTTAGTTATTTATGTCTGAGCAGCACTAAATATTCTTGGCGATTAAGGCTGATCTGTTCCACTTGGATCTTTGGAGATTCCGACTTGGTGCAATATAAGGTCAGAAAAGATGAATTATGGATGGAGTTGGAGAAACCTCGACAAACTGTTCGCCTAAGCCAGCTCCCAGGGTAGTCTTCTCGAGACTATACCGGATGGGGCAGCTTAGGTACACCTCCTGCAACATAGGTTATGTCAGCACGTGCACGGCACTAATATGAAAACATACCTTTTTCCAATATATCTGCACTAAATTCTTGTCATTCACTGACCACTGAACTGTGTACGGCACTTGTAACTATATGCTTCCAGCATATATTTGTGGAAATATATATATTTTCCGGATAGCGCTATATATATGTGTGTGCAATATGTATGTTGCTCGCACTCGAAATTATCACGTCTTTACAGATCGATCAACTTTCTTATATTTGTCAAAGCAGTATAGACGATGACTGAGTAGCCAGTGCAGCAGAGCTTTTGAGCTTTTTACTAACTGTGCAATCGTATGATCAGAACATTCGCAGCAGCATAAAACGATCGTCTAATGCACAGCATAGCTTAACTGTGCAATCGTACGATTGCCGTCTATGCTTCCCACTGTCCGTCGCTTGTATGTGTTCGTGGCGTTCGGACTTAAGAGCGGCTAAGGCTTTGATCCAACCTTAAGAGCGGCTAAAGCTTGATCGTCGAAATATCACTAGGGGGTCTCACGAGACGAAAGAAGATAACCAATTCCTATATTTTGTGCTGGCTACTACACCACAGATAATTATACAAGACCTGCTCGACGAATAATTATCTGAAGAACTTGATTAGGAGAGATTATTTCCTGATTTGAATGTCTTTCAGATGATACACGCCGAGATATTTCTTGTTTCCCATCGACCAATTCGTAATAGTACGGACTTCGCTTTTTAATTACCTGAGGGGAATGAACACAGGGGCTAGTTTAGAACTAAACTTTTTATAGCACTACTTTGTGTGAAATTTCTAGCATATACCAAATCTCCAATCTTTAATTGTGTATCACGGCAGCGCAAATTGTATCTATGCGAATTTTCTTCGTGTGCCTTATTGACATTCGCTTAGCCTGTTGCCGGATTAGCTGCAAGGAATCGGGGTTCTCCATTCTAGTATCGTCGTTCAAAAGGTCTAGTTTACGCAAGAGTGCGTAATCCTTCCCATTCAACATCATGTTTTGACCAAATGCTAGAAAATATGGAAATACCTGTACTCCTATGTAAGGTAGATCTCAATGAACACTAATGGCATTTAGGTTACAGTCCCAATTGGAATGTTCGTTACCGATATAAGCTCGTATCGCAGCTATCACGGATCTGTTCAGTCGCTCGCTGGCATTCGCTTGCGGTGAATAAATAGCTGTGCATTTTTGTGTTATACCGAAGCTATTTAAAAATGTCTGAAAGTAGCTAGATTTAAATTGGGATCCATTGTCTGACAAGATGACTTCTGGCAACCCAAATGTATAAAAGAGAGACCCTTCCAGATATTCACAGATCTTAGGGGCTGTAAATTTCTTCAAGGGACACAGAAAATGGAACTTAGTATTGTGATCAACAACTATGAGCAATCCTATGTTTCCCTTTTTTGTGCGGGGGTATGGTCCTAAGAGATCTATGTATAATTTCTGAAACGGCCTATCCGAAGTGAATGGTTTACCCATAGGAGGTCTAAGAATCATATTCGGACTCTTGGTCGTGCGACAAACGGTGCATTCAGATATGTACTTGCGCGTCTGGCTAACCATGCGAGGCCAGAATAAATATCTTTTAAGCTTCTCTATGGTTTTACTCATCCCACAATGTGCGGAGCTAGGGGCGCCTGACGGAACCCAAAGTTTCCATGATGCGTTCTCTTGAGACTCATCTCCCGAAGCGAATACTGTCCTTTTGAAAACTTGACCGTCTATCACTTTCAAGTCTGGGAACTTACTCTGATTCTGTTGAATACTTTCTATCAAACTCAGATACTCAGCTGATTTGAATTGATCTGAGTCTAGATCAACCATGGGGTTTATTTGCGTGAGCTCCTCTATAGCCGGTTCATCCTGACGCGATAGAGTGTCAGCGACAACATTCAGTGTCCCCTTTCTATGTAGGATATTAAATGTGAAACTACGCAATTTCATAGACCATCTGGCTAATCTACCGATAAATCCTTTTGTTGCATTAACCATTTAAGTGCTGCGTGATCGGTTATGACTACGAAGTCCTGTCCCTCAATATAAGAGCGGAATTTTTTTATTCCCTTTATGACTGCTAAGCACTCTAGTTCGGTAACCGAATAATTACGTTGTGCCTTGGATAATTTTTCTGACATGTAAGCAATTGGCAATTCAACGCCGTCGCGTTCTTGAGCTAAAACACAACCGATTCCGTAAGTGCTAGCATCACAGAGCAAAATAAAAGGTTTTGAGAAGTCAGGAGTTATCAAAATGGGTGATGCGGTTAAACAGGACTTTAAGGTCTCAAACGACTGTTGAGCATCATCATTCCACTGTAAATCTTTTTTCTTCTTAAGCAACTCGGTTAAGGGAAAACTAACGGTAGCATAATTTTCAACGAAACGTCGGTACCAACCGGATAACCCCAAAAATCGACGCAGTTGCTTAACGGTAACTGGCACAGGGAACTTCGAGATGGCCTTGATTTTGTCTGGATTTGTCTTTATCCGACCATTACCAATAATAAAACCCAAATACGTGATTTCTTTTATGCAAAAGTTTGATTTCCCTATGTTAATGGTTAGATTTGCTTTGCGTAGACACAACGCTATCTCCTGTAACAACAGTAAATGCGACTCGAAATCCTCTGATAAAACAAGTAGATCATCTAAATATACGAATACACGTGTCCGAAGATGAGCTGGAATAACTCGATCCATTAGTCTACAGAGAGTTTGAGCGGCATTGCAAAGACCAATGGCATCATTTTATATTGATATAATGGTCGGTTAGGCACTGTAAATGCAGTATACGTCGCGATTGTTCATCCAATGGGATTTGCCAAAATGCGTGTATTCATGTCTAATCCAGTGATGTAACGAGCGGGGTGGATATCGACTTAGAATACCATCAATATGTGGGTAACGGATATGCATCCGTCTTGTAACCTTGTTCACTTCTCTTGAATCGAGACACAGTCTATATTTTTCGCCTTTCTTTACCAAAACGCAATTACTGCTCCAGGGACTAGTCGACTCCTCTATAACATCGAGCGCAAGCATATTGTCCACCTCGGCAAACATCAATTTCTCTATGGCTGGCGATACCGGCCAATTCGTTGCTTAACGGGAATAGCTGCTCCAACATCTATAGAGTGTGTGACTAAACTGGTACGGCCTAATCCTTCAGTAGCGAAAGATGGAAAACAACCTATCACTTTATCTAAGCGAATTCTCTCGTCTGCTGTCAATTTATGTAGGTTCGTGGTTCTTCGACGTCATCCGTACCTCCAACATCTAATTCAGATACCTCTGCAGTGTGTGAGATTTTATCTAAAAGTCCAAATTTTTGCCAGAAGTCTATCCCCAAATAGACGTCTTGCTTGAGTTCAGGAATAAGAAACATTTCTAGGTCTGCGTGCATCCACGGTAATTAATTTGTGTTACCAGCTTGCCTATAACCTTACTTTCAGTATCGTTAGCCGTTCGTATTGCTCCTGAACACTTCTAACCTTGCAAATGCGCCAACATTTCTTTCGCGGCTGAACCTCCAATACAACTGATTGTGGCCCCCCGAATCCAACAAAGCTATGTAATCACTGCCTTCAATGGTGACACTGGTGTACAGCCTGCTATCCGAACTAAGAAATATAGCTGAAACAAACTTGTTCTTATTCTTGCGAACCAATCTTCCAAATTGTCTCAAACGTTTAGTTGAACGTTTGGCTTCTTACAAATTTAAAACTATCTATCTTGCTTCCCTTTCAGGTAAAGGAGTAAATGAAAAATGATATGCCGTAGGCAGGGTTCTCCTCTACTGTTTGTGGCTGATCTTAGCTCCCTTAAACTTTGTCGTTCGTTAAACTAGTAGGTGATTCTTGCAAACTTTTTTTCAAGATGTGTCTGCTTGTTGTTGTTTAACACATCTCTTCTGCCGGTTTCCCGAGGTTACATTTGGGACATACCGGTCTTGTAAGTATCTTTTGTTCCACACCCGATAGCAAAAAGATCTTACGAGGACCTACACAATCGTCAACATTTATGACCTTTTTGTGTCACAGTTCCAGCAAGTTGGAACTGACTGTGAAGTACGACGTTGTATTTGACACACTTCATTATGCTCGACCAAGTCATCGAATAGCTGCTCGCTATCGTCTGGAGCCTGACAATTTCCGATACGTATGAGCGTAAGATCCTTTTGCTTGACCGATCTTATATCGTAAGCTCGTGGTGAAGAGTGGCTTGGAATTTCTAATAAGTAGATTCACAACATCTTCTTCTGTAACCGAATTTGAAGCCTATCCACGAGATCTTCGATAGCATATTGAAAGTCATCGAAGGATTCGTTTTCGCCCTGACGACGTTCCTAATCTTTTCCCAGATATCATAGTCGTCTCAACATCTTCAATCTTCTTCTAAACTCTATACAAAACGTATCCCAATTAAAGTTTGGGTAATTTCGATGGAATTTCCAGTACCAATCACTAGCTTTTCCGCGAATAAAAGATACAATGATCACAAAGCAATTGATATTGTTATAAAGATTTGTTGCGTTACGAGAACGTACTCGATAAATAAACTCATCCATCCTCATGCAAGTTTTTGAACCATCGAATTTAATGCGCCAATTCTGCATTATACTGGAAACTTTTGCTGGTGCTACTGTGAGCTCGATTACTTCGATTGCACTCGCTCTTGAAAATCTAAAAGAACTTCTTGCGGACTATCTCGTGCTTGACGATACCACGTTATTTGTTTGGTTAATGTTATTGTCACCGAACATCGGGAGAATATGTTCTGTTGCGTCAGCTTTAGTGACGCTAATTGACTTTGAATCGAAGATTCAATTGTTTGCTTAAAAATGAAGTTAGTTGTTCCATTAACTGAGCCTGTTGAATGCTTACAGCAGACTGGACGTAGTTACGATTTCCACTTGAAGGTTATTGGAGGTTGTGTTGTTGGTTTCAGTTTCTGTTAGTGAGCGATCTAACCTGGATCGTTGAGTTGCTCTCGTATTCATAACCCTTCTAATAAACTTTTGGCCCTTTTTAGGTCGATTAGACGTTCCGTCTATTGTGCTAAAAGATTCGTTAGCGCTAGTTGGTCGTGTTTCCTTCGGCGTTAAGCTCGGCTAACAACGGGTTGTTAGAGAATGTTAGTGCCAGAGCAGAACAATCTAATGAACAGGTGGGACATTTTGGGTTTGTCCTAATCTGTTCCAAAATACAAAGTTTATGAATTTGTGTCTACACGGGGTGTTGGCTATAATCTCACTAGTTCCCAATACTTCGTTGCAAATTCCACAAAATGGTTCTGCTTCCTGCAACGCAGTTGTTATGTCATCTGTACTTCGCCTTACAGCCATTGTATATCAGACAATATTTAAGGAATTAAAGAAAAAAAAAATAATAAAAAAAATTATATAAGAAGGTATTAATTGTAATAATAATGTCTGTCTTTCCCACATGCCAGAATACTTACGAAATATCTATTTGGTTTCAGTAGCTTTTCTATTTTCGTTAATATGGACTAATTATCAGTTAATGACCTCGTGCACTGAATCATTGGACAACTGTCGCGATTTGGCAATATAAAATTGTAAATCCGAATAACTCAAGATGCCTAAAGTGAAAAAAGCAGGTTTGCTTTGTCGATCAATCCAAAATAAACTGAATTGGAACCGCTAAATCCTAAAACAATTCCTGTTTATTCTGATCACTGTATGATATTGCATAACTGTCTCTGATACTCACAATTCGATACTGTAGGTCTGTTTTGGTCAACCAATCCGAAATAAAATGAATTGCAGTTGCTAAATCCGAAAACCGAGTCAAAGTATAAATTTTGAAATCTTTAACCTTTGTGCAATATTTTGCAAAAGAAAATGTGTCGTTGAAATTTTGATGTATTACCGGTTGAGCTTGGAGAACCAAGGCAAGATTTGCTGTCTTATTAAAATAAACGGCCTATATAGTAAGACACTATAAATCCAAATTTTAATATCGGCTCTGAATTGGTTTTAGATTCTAAGGCAAGTTGCCTGGCCCCACGTTGGGCGCCATAAATGTTTAGTATACCAGAGTTTAAATATATATATATGTAAACAGATATATAGGCCCTCGGTATCAGCAGATGACCATGACTGACTTAAGGACGCGTACAAATAGGGTTGGTCGTGTGCACTCTTGCTAGGCTCGGGTCTAGCTCGCCGGATGGTCGGGTTCTTCCTCGCCTAATTGTACTATCGTACTCCACTACATTTAATTAGTGCACTTTACGGGAACTATAAGTGATTATATAAAACAAGGAAACTGAAATACTGATAGCGCCGACACGCCAAAAAAAAAAGCCCTACTGAACCATTTCTATTTAGAGAGAACCTAGGTGTTGATTGTCCCTCTCTTCTGTACCCTCCCTACCATGACATTGCGTTCGAGTACTTGCATTGTCCCTTGATCAATCCTTTACTAAGGTTTACCACATTTTATAAGATCCTGGCACGGATACTCGACAGGCCATTTTTATGATTTTAAGATTCATTTCAATCCAAAAAGATTCATATTTTAATATAATGTGGAGACTTCAATTTCAATATTCATTACGTTGCAGTTGTAGAAACACAACAATTGACTTTAGCTTCTAATTTGTGGGTAATATTTCCTTAATCCTAATTATCATATAAGTTTAGTTATAAATTCATTATTTTAAAGCATGAAAAACATTAGGGTTATAGATATATATATATATATAAAAACGAGAGAATAAGAATCGAAATCGTAAACAAAAGCTAGATCAGACTGGGGTGCATTATACACACTGAGCAGACGGTTTGAATCATTATACACTGTATGCATATCTACACTTTCAAGTTAATAGGCTCTTTTGACCAAACTACTTTTTGCTGTACATAATTACTCACTCCGGCGTTATTGTCTTACGCTGATCGTTGGGCCCAATGATGTCGTAGATGTTGACCGCAGCTGTTTAAAATATGGAAATCATAAATATATAATGCATACAATACAATTACGCTACAAACACCGTCGCATAGTCATCAGTCAGTTGTTTGGTTTTCATAATACAGACAGAAATTTAATTGTTATGCTCTATCGCGAAAATTGAACCAAAAGGTAGCAAACGAAGACAATTTAGTGTGCATATGCACATATGTATGTAGGTATGTACGCGCGTAACATCAAAGAGGGGTGTTAATAAAGTTTCAGTTACATTACGTTAAACTGCTGATGTTTATGCGTTGGAACTTGATAATGAATTAAAATGTAAATTGGACAAAACTCGATCCTGTGCTGCTGCTTTGTAGACTGTTGACCGCCTGAAGTTGTTAGAGGTCAACAGGTGCGATGTATATGGTTCCGGGCCGTACTGACGAATCTTCCGCCAAGCTTGTATTTAGTTATTTATGTTGAGCAGCACTAAATATTCTTGGCGATTAAGGCTGATCTGTTCCACTTGGATCTTTGGAGATTCCGACTTGGTGGCAATATAAGGTCCAGAAAAGATGAATTATGGATGGAGTTGGAGAAACCTCGACAACTGTTCGCCTAAGCCAGCTCCCAGGGTAGTCTTCTCGAGACTATACCGCGATGGGGCAGCTTAGGTACACCTCCCTGCAACATAGGTTATGTCAGCACGTGCACGGCACTAATATGAAAACATACCTCTTTTCCCAAATATATCTGCACTAAATTCTTGTCATTCACTGACCACTGAACTGTACGGCACTTGTAACTATATGCTTCCAGCATATATTTGTGGAAATATATATATTTTCCGGATAGCGCTATATATATGTGTGTGCAATATGTATGTTGCTCGCACTCGAAATTATCACGTCTTTACAGATCGATCAACTTTCTTTATATTGTTCAACAGCAGTAATAGACGATGGACTGAGTAGCCAGTGCAGCAGAGCTTTGAGCTTTTTACTAACTGTGCAATCGTATGATCCAGAACATTCGCAGCAGCATAAAACGATCGTCTAATGCACAGCATAGCTTAACTGTGCAATCGTACGATTGCCGTCTATGCTTCCCACTGTCCGTCGCTTGTATGTGTTCGTGGGCGTTCGGACTTAAGAGCGGCTAAGGCTTTGATCCACCTTAAGAGCGGCTAAAGCTTGATCGTTCGAAATATCACTAGGGGGTCTCACGAGACGAAAGAAGATAACCAATTCCCTATATTTTGTGCTGGCTACTACAACGGCCATGGTCAGGCGGCAGCGTCATCAGAAAGGGGCCTCCTTTTCCTTCCTTTGGCAGGAATTGTCAGTGTTGATGGCGAGGCAGCTTCCTGCTGGGCAGCTCTGTCTGGTGATTGGCAGGTAAGTGTGGATTTCATGTGTTTTGGCCGTTTTTCGTGTTGTCGTGGTGCATGTGGTGGTGGTGCAGATGGTGGGCAGTGGCAGTAGCTTTGGTGCTGCTGCTTGAGGATACAGCGGTGCTGGCGACCGTGCTGGCTGGCCCGGACGCGGACGCGGACGCCAGGCGATGGCTATTCAGGAGCAGGGTGGCCGTGCTGCCCGAGCTGGGACTGCTGCCGGGGCTGGGATTGTTGCTGTTGCTGCTGGAACTATTGCTGTTGGCGCCGCTGTTCTGTGGCTGCTTCTTATAGACGCCCATCAGCGGGTCGGAGGCGCGGCGAATGCTGTTCATTCGTGCTGCTGTCGCGGCTGCTGCGAGTAGCTGATGTTGCTGCTCTTTCCCCTGCACTGCGTCGCATATTGTTGCCGTTGCTGCTCCCGCTACTGCCGCCGCACCCGTTGACGGGACTGTGGCCGTTGTGGCTGCTGGTGCTGCTGTGTCCGGGGCAGACTAGCGTCTCCTCCAGCTGAAACTTCTTGACCAGAGCCTTCACCGAGGTGGCCGATCCATGGGACTCTCCCGTGGGTGCCTTGCGGATCACTTTCGGTGTGGTGGGCGCATCGGGAAAGAGTGTCAGGTGGCCACCACTGTGGCGGACTCGTCGAGGCCGTTGCTGCCCAGCTGGATGTGGCCTGCACCGGGGCTTCTTCACAAATGTCGCCGTGTATGTGTTCTCCTTGTCCGAGTCGGAGGCTCGACGTGTGGTGTCACGATCTGAGTGGCTTGCGGACAGGCAGACCGTGTTGCTCTGTCCGTGTCCATTGCTGGTCAGCGTGTGTATGGCTGTCGTTGTCTCTGTGCTGGTGCTGGTGCTGCTTATGGGGCTTCCCAGGAGCTTCCCGTGGCAATGGGTATTTTTGAGATGCTGCTACTGCTCCCATTGCTGTGGGCCCGATGGTGGCCATTGTGCGTGGGTTTGTTGCTGCCACTGCTTGGCTTCTGTTGCTTTTGTTGTTCCTGTGACTGCTGTTGCTGTTCTGCTCCTCTGCCTTCTCCTCGGCCACTGGCTCCTCCACTTCCTCATCCTCAAGGTCGTCTTCTTCTCCTCCTCTTCTCTTCAGCATCGCTCTGAGCCTGCAGATACATTTGTCTATCCATCGAGCTCTCATCCTTCAGCCAGACATGTTCCAGCATCCAGCGGCACTCATGCGATCGTTTGGCTTAATTCGCAATGCGCGGCGTATGAAATCGATGGCCACTGGCGAGACGCCACCGAATAGGTTGTCCGGAAAGGTGAGCGCACACTGCGAGATATTGAGGAAGGTCTCCTGCTTGGTGTCCCCGCCAAAGGGCGAGAAGCCGGAGAGCAAGACATAGGTGAGAACGCCCACGGACCAGATGTCCGTCAGCAGGGAGAGCGGCTGTACTGGAGCACCTCGGGGCCACGTAGTCGGGTGTGCCGGCATCTCGCGGACATTGATGCCCTCGCACACAACGCGCGAGATCCCAAAGTCACAGAGCTTGAGGCCATCTTCTATACGCTCGCCGGCGAGCAAAATGTTCTGTGGCTTGAGGTTCCAGGTGGGCAATGGATCGGTCGTGAGAAACTGAGAGCCTTCAGCACCTCTCGCATGCAGTGGCGGCCTGGCTCTGTCAGGCACTCCTCGTTGTCCAGTATGGTCTGCAGCTCGCCACCAGTGGCCAGTTCCAGCAGCAGGGCTGTGTCCGAACGGGTCTCGTGCACCGCATTCAGATTGACAATGTTCTCCTCGCCCTCGCAGAGTATTAGGACGGCGATCTCGTGTTTGATCTCCTTGTCGCTGCTCTGTGCGCGTCGGCGTCGCTTCAAGAACTTGCCGCGAAATGGGAGCCCGTGTTCTTGTGAATGGCACGGCGAACGGCGGCGAATTTGCCCCTGGCAAACGCGTCTGTTCCACTCGTAGATCTCGTTGATGTCATGCGACACGAGCAATCCGTTAAAGCGTTCGCATCTACATCAAAAGGCCATCGCTTTGGGAAAGATTCCCTTTTCGGTGAACATGATCTATCGATCTGTGCCGTGTCGCCATTAACGTTTTTTTTCTGTGTTGCCCTGTTTTCTTTTGTGGTGTCTGTCGTGTGCCGTGCCGTGCCGTGCCGCCCTTCCTCCACCACACCCATTACTTACCTTGACAACTTTTGTTCCCGTCCACATCATAAAAAAAGAGAATAAAAGTGCCAATAAATTACATTAAACACAAACACACAACACAAGAGACTTTTCAATTAAAAACAACAAACAGGCAGCAGATCGCCAACACACAAACCAACAGCCAGCCATGACCAGAGGAATGGCCAGACGAGGGTCAACCAGACGCCACAGCGACGGCGGCAGAGCGGCCCGCAGAGGCGCCCTAGCAGCAGCAGCAGCAGCAACAACACCAACACCAACACCGCCAATAGCAGCAGCAGCAGCAGAGCCTCGGCGCAGGCGCCAACACCAACGCCCAGCCAATGCAGAGCGCCGACGCCACAGCCACCCAGCGAGTGAGTACCCAGCCATTGCCATGGCCGATATATCCACGGCCACAGCCACTCCCCCTCGAGCCCCTTCACATCAGCAGCAACAGCAGCGCCAATACAAGCTGCAAATCCGCAACCCCGCAAATCCAAAAAACCCGCAAACGCAAAGCGAAGGCCGATGGGACGCCACTTTTCCCGCCTCTCACACTCTCGACATACAAAACAGTTCGGTAGTAACGGGAGAGGAGAAGACAGGAGAGCCGGCAAACCGACGCGCAAAGCGGAGCGCCAAAACGGCCAACTGCCGCCACACACACACACACGACCGGATCGAACCTGTTGCGGGTCGAACCTGGTTCGAGCTCGAGCGGCGGGTCGATCCGAGCCATAGCCCAGACTGCACAAATGCCACCAATCCCACCAACACCAAAACGACGCCGCGCCCTCATCGACAGTGGGAGCGAAGATGAGGATGAGGGTGAGAGGAAGCAGACCAGACGACGGGCCGCCATCACCAGCAGCGGCAGCAGCGGCCGCCAATTAGGAAGCTGAAGAAGAAATGGCAGACAATGGAGAGCTAGAGGCTATTGTCCAGGAGCAGTTGAGGCAGCACGAGCTGCGGCAGCAACAACAGAGGCAGCAGAAACGGACGGCACATGCAGCCAACACCAACACAGTTGCCGATCCTGCCACTATGCCGCAATCTGCACAGCCAACACATGCCCTGCCCCTGCCCCTGCCTCTGCACTACTATAAATGCCAATAGCCAGACCCACAGCCATCACCAACATCAAAAACAGCCAATACATAGACAATCACCAGCCATTCACATAGACAATACTGACAATTCAATACAAATAATGACGCCAACGCAATTACAAATACAAATACACCTGCCAATAAAAACACCAACACCACCACCGCCATCACCATCACAAACACCCCTGCCACTACCACCGACGATGACATCCGACACGGCGATTCGGGCATCAGCCCAGCCAGGAACGTGGCTTGAGAATCTCATCGAGGACTCTCCCACTCCATGCCGCCGGATTGGATCCGCAGCAGTATGCTGAACGAGGGGTTCACGGTTTGGTTTGTGAGGGTGATCACCGATCGATTCGATCGCAGCCGCAATTCAACCTCTTTGAGGCTGAGATTGCCCCAAACCGGACCGTGGCCTATGCGGGTGATGAAGCTGCGACGCCTGGGTGGAGGCCCGTCACGGTTGAGAGACTTGGAGTCTCCGTGACCCCGCCAGTGCCATCGATGTCAGGTGTTTGGCCACACCCGCGCATATTGTAGGCGCGCTGCAGTTTGCATGAAATGCGCGGTGGACATCTGACGACGGAGTGCAGCAAGCCAAGGGCGCCAATCCCAAATGCGCCAACTGCCAAGGCGCCACATCAGCGCCTACAAGGGTGCAGCGCCTACAAGGCAGCCAGGCAGCGGCTCCTGGCCCACAGGGTCGCTGTCAGGAGCATCGACGGCAGCAGCAGCAGCCTCAGCCACTACGGCAACAGCCACAGCAAATGCAGCAGCCAATACAGCAGCAACAGCCAGCACATCGTCTCCAGCAGCCATCACAACGTCGCTAGCAGCCACTACAGCGACAGTTGCAGCAGCAGCCACCCACACAGCCACTCCACCCACAGCCGCAGCAGCAACGCCAACGCGTCCGGTCGACAGCATCGGCAACAGCTACAGCATCGCGACCAACATCCCAGCCACTGGCCGAGGGGCGCCAATACCAGAGGGTCCAGCCGATGCAGCCGATCCCAAATCGTGCTCCGGAGCCACGCCAACACCAGCAGCAGCAGCAGCAGCCAGGCGGCCAGTGCGATGGGAGCTGTGCCCATAATCTGAAAAGATATGCGGAAAAATTAAAGAGCTGGAAGATAAGCTGGCAGCAATTTCAAAGACATTGACAAACCTGCTGCAGGCAAGGACGAGAGCACGGGAGGAGTGCCGCCACAACGGACAACAACAGCAGCAGCAGCATCCAACAGCCATCACCACGACCAGCACCAAATACGCACTTTGACGCCGCAGCCATATCGGACTCTGAATCCGATATGGACTGCGAAGCAATTGACGAAAGATTGACGACGAGTGGACCGACCACGATCCATTCGACGATCTGGAGGGTCTGGGCCAAGTGTGGAGGGCCCAAATCGCCAGCGCACGCGAAATCATGCGATCGGGCGTGCCTATTGATGTGCCCAACCGTCGATCCAGAGGCAGCCACTGCAACAAAGAAAAAAGACTCAATACGGACAACAAAGAAAGACTGCCAAAAACACAACGAAATCACAACGTACCTGCCAATACTCAGACAGAGCTGCCAATCAAGAAGTGCCTCGCCACCAACACTGACAATTTCCTGCCAAATGGGAGGAAAATGAGGCCCCTATTGATGACGCTGCTACCACACCATCACAATGACGTCACGCCACTCCGAACAAACAGCAGCCATTCCAACGACGACGCAGATGCTGGCGTCTGTTGCCGCTCCACTGGGTCACACCCGTCTCTCATGCCAATTATGTGAGGGCGGATGGCCTGGTATTGAGCCGCCGGACGCCAGCAAATCCTGCAAAAGAAGGAGAATCAGGAGAGAGGCTGCCGATAAACACGAATACTCACCCGCAAACGTCTCTCACGCCATCACAAACCGGACAAAGGTCGCCAGCAACAACATCCAAACGCCGACAGTACCTGCAAATAAACATAAATTAAAAATCAAACGCCAAAAACAAACACCTCATCTGGATGGCCGGACCAGCAGCCATTTAAAACGCCATTAAAAACCGACGATGAACGTGGCCGAGGAGGCCAGGCCAATCCACCTGACAACGCATCCTGGTGGCCGGACTAGCAGCCACCCGGATGCGGCCAATAACACGACTCGTTGGCATCACAGACCGATGCCAATGCCAACACGATGACAATGCAGTTGGGTGGCCGGACCAGTGCCACTCGAGTGCAGCAGCCAACACCAACCAACGACAGATGCAACGTGGGCGGCCGGACCAGAGCCGCTCGCCATCGGCAACACCATCATTGCCCACGATGCACGCCAATACTCACATCCAGCCAATAAACAACACACAGGGGGACAACAGAGCCGGCCGGTATACAGCGTAATGTTCGCATTGCGTTTGTTATGCCGGCCGGTGCTCCGTTGTAGTTGTCCTCCTGTTAGAAATAAAATAAATATAATTAATATGTTTATATGTTGTAAATGTATGTCAATTATCGTTTATTTTACCTCGTCTTTTTTTTTTTTTTTTTTTTTTTTAAATTCCATTTAATTGCTTGTATTTACAACTTATTTTATACTTAAAGCAAACTATAATAAAGGTTAGGCTATGAAGCCCAACATGTGTGGTACGGCCGTGAAGCAATGCTTCACACATGTGCAGGCTTCGTTTAGACTAACTGGACTCTTGTCTGGTGCTCAACAGCGCGCAGTTCCCTCATAATGGTCGCCGCGAAGCAGCTCGTCGCCTCCCAGTTTTCCGGGGACAGGAGCATGCACGGCACCAAGCTCTGCTTGACTACGGCTCCACCCAGCGCTTCTTCTAGCCGCTGGCGCTGCGCTGCGAACCTGCCACACGAAAATATCGCATGCTCGGCATCCTCCTCCACGTAGTGCCCGCACCAAGAGCATTCTGCGGAGTCCGCGTGCCCGAAGCGATGAAGGTAGCTTCGGAAGCAGCCATGACCACTGAGGAGCTCAGTCAGGTAAAAGTTGACCTGCCCGTGCTTCCTGCTTACCCACGCGTCGATGGACGGGATAAGCTGGTGGGTCCAACGCCCCTTAGTGGTCGTGTCCCAGCGCTGTTGCCACCTTCTGAGACTCTCCTGTTTGCACGCCATGCGTACCTGCCTTTTCGCCGCCGCGTCCATTCCTCTGCCATGTGTTTCCTGGTAGTATGTGGACCGTTCATCCGCCAGGAATTCCAGGGGTGCTATGCCCGCGATCACGTGTGCTGCCTCGTCCGAGACCGTTCGGAAGGCACTGGTGATCCGAATCGAAGAGAGGCGGTGCGTGGCTGCCAGACCCCGTGCGTAGCTCGCTGTTCGAAGGGCCTTTGCCCAGATTGGCGCCGCATATAGCATCACCGATCTCGTGACACTCGTTAGCAGTTGTCGCCGCCATTGCTTTGGTCCTCGGGTGTTCAGCATTAGCCTCGAGAGCGCACAGTTGGTGGTCGCCGCCTTCGTGCCCATGTAGGCCAAGTGCTCCCGAAAGCAGAGACGTGTGTCCACCAGGACACCAAGGTATTTGATAGCGCGCTTAGACGAAACCGGGGTACCTGCCACTGAGATGTTGGCCGTCTCGACTTTCTTCCGGCTGGATACTAGCACTGCCTCTGTTTTGTGGGGTGCGAGTTCGAGCCCGACCAGGTCCAGCCACTGTTGAATGCGCGCTATCGTTTGGTTGCAGGTCGTTTCCACGACGGACAGGTCTTTTGCCACCACTAGGACAGCCACATCGTCTGCAAAACCCACCATGTGTACTCCGTGGGGGAGGCTGAGTCGCAAGATGCCGTCATACATTGCGTTCCACAGAGTGGGGCCTAGCACTGAACCCTGCGGGACGCCTGCCGATACCTCGTATTCCTCCGTGCCAGCCTGCGTGTCGTACAAAAGCAGCCTTCTCTCAAAGTAGCTTTGTACCATCCGCTGCAGGTACCTGGGTGTGTCGAAACTCTCCAGCGCCCTTAGGATGCAGCTCCACTTCGCCGTGTTGAACGCGTTCTTAATGTCTAGGGTGACTACTAGGCAGTACTCTTTCCCGCCGCCTTTCCACCTAGTGCCGGCAATTGCACCGGAGGCAATGTCCACCACCTTACGAACGGCGTCTATCGTGGATCGGGCCTTGCGAAAGCCGTATTGGTGCGGTGAGAGGTCGCCAGCCTCCGCGATGGAGCGTTCCAGTCGCGCGCAGACCACCTTCTCAAGCAGTTTACCCGCGGTGTCGATCAGGCAGATAGGCCTATACGACGACGCTGTCCCCGGCGGCTTGCCTGGCTTGGGAATAAGCACCAGCTTCTGTATTTTCCACCTCACAGGGAACACTCCTTCCCGAAGGCACTGATTTAGCAGCTTCGCAAAGATGTCCGGACGCGTGGAGAGGGCGAGCAAGAGGGCTCTGTTCGGGATAGAGTCCGGCCCAGGAGCCTTGTTCGGGCTGATGCTCCTGGCTGCGCTTTCGACTTCCTCGAGTGACACCTCCTCGATGTGTGCCTGACTGTGCGGCTGCAGTGTGAGGCAACGGACATCCCCGATGTGGTCAGCCCTGTGCGGAAAGAGTTCCTCCACGATAGATCTTGTCGTGTCGGGGTCCGATGGGGGTGCCTGCCTCTTGGCGCAAAGTTTGTTCGTCACCAACTTGTACGCCCTTCCCCATGGGTCCTGCTCCGCAGAGTCGCATAGCTTGAGAAAGCACTGGCGCTTGCTATCCCTAATGGCCGCCTTGAGGGCCCTTCTGCAGTCCCTGAACGTGGATTGCCATTGCGGAAAGGCAGTGCTTCCGCGCGAGCGCTGGTAGCGGCGTCGAGCTTGGTTGCATTCCCGGCGTAGCGCGGCAATGTCCTCGTTCCACCAGAACACAGGTTGGTGGTGGCGACCGTAGTGCTTCCTCTGCGCCATGGTGGCATTGCATGCTGCCTCCAGATGCTCCATGACATGGTTGGCCATGCATTCAGCATTTCCATTTGCCGTGAGGTTGGACATAAGCTCCATGAACAGGGCCGTATTGAGCGTTTCGGCGCGATAGCATCTCCATCTGGGCGCAGCTGTCTCTACGCTACACGTCTGTTGGCCTGTGTCCCATATAATTGCCCTGTGGTCGCTCCCTGTGTAGATGTTGCTGATGCTCCAGCCCGATGAATTAAAAAGTGAGCTGCTGACAAATGTAAGGTCGATGACCGATCCTGTTCCTGCTCTGGAGAAGGTATGCTGGTTTCCCTCGTTGAGGAGCGCGATGTCCAGGGGCGCAATGATCTCCAGCAGAGCTCTACCTCTCGCATTCGTCGCCACGCTTCCCCACTCCTCAGCCCACGCGTTGAAGTCCCCTCCAATGGCTATTGGGTGACGTCCTCTAGCATCAGCCGCTAGGTTGTCTAGAGTACCTGCGAACTCGGAGAGCGTCAGGCTTGGGGCAAGGTAGACGCTGTATATCCACACACCTCCGACCTTGGCGCGCACAAACCCAGCAGCAGCGCTTGAGAGGGAAAGCTGCAATGGCGTGGCCCCGCATAGCCATATCGCGGCCTTTTTGGTGGCATCCAAGATGAACCCAGGGGACTCCCTAGTTTGATATGGCTCGCTGAGGATGGCGAGGTCAATTGCCAATTCTCTTATGGATTGGCTCAGCAGGTCTTGAGCCGCAGCGCAGTGGTTGAGGTTGAGCTGCATAACCTTCATTATTGGGCCGGCAAGCTGGGCACGCTCCTGGCTGCTGGACATCTCCTGCTACCCGCATAATGGTTCGTCTCATTGCTGTTGTTAGCGGTGCAGATGAAACACCGCGGATCGCTTTGACAGGTTGCCGCCTTGTGCCCGTTCACGCCGCATCTGAGGCAGCATCCGGTGCGATCCACCGCGCTCTTGCACCTGATTGCTAGATGCCCAAACTCCAGACACCTGTAGCATCGTCGTTGAGCTGTCCGCTCCCGGATCCTACAGCTTGTCCATCCGACTTTAAGTTTCCCCACCATGAGTAGGGCTCTTGCCTGCACGGGCGGCAGGCACACAACTGCCAGTTGCGTACCAGCGAACGATGGCCTCAGACTTTTAATGGCGCTGGTGTCCACGCTGGGGGCGTCTATCGATGCAGCTATCGCTGCTGCGATGTCCTCCTTCTCGACCAGGCTGTCGAGATCCCTGACCTCCACGCAGAGTTCTTCTGACACCGCCCTGATGCCCGTCTGCAGTCCCAGTGCCGCGCTGATATCCTCCTTGAGCTTAGCTGTGTTGCTTTTGCTCGCGCCGTTGAGCTCGAGCAGCAGCTCGCCCTTTGCCGTCCTCCGGATTCTGTTAACATTATCCCCTACCTCCTGAAGCTTGCCATCCTGGCGCCTGGTGACCATACGGAGGATGTCGCTATAGCTAAGCTCGCCCTGGGGTTGAATAATTATTGCGTCTGGCCTTGGCTCGCGCTCACGGGGCTCCCTTTTTTTCCTTACCCTAGGGCCCACCTGCTGCCACTTGAGCTGTTTCTTAGCGGCTGGGGTGGCACCATGGTCCACTGTACCCGAGGGGGTTAGTTCATCCTGGGACTGCGCCGGCGGTTTGAGCTGGGTCGACGCCTGTTGAAGCTTTGTGCCTCTCTGCCTCTTTGTGGGCTCCGCAGCCATTTGAGGCGACTCGCGCAGCCTCTTTGAGCCGGTGTGTGGCGGCTTCGCAGCTGTTTGGGTACCAGTGGTGGCGGTCTCAATTGTCCTGGTGTGCAGCTTCTCGAAATTCTTGACCACCAGGGCCTGAAGGGTTACCACTCTCAGGGCTAAATCTTTCATCACGTTGTCCACATGCCGCTGGTCGTTCATCCTCTTGACCAGCTCATTGGCCCGAGTACCCAGGTTTTTTAGCAGCTCTAATGGGTCAGAGTGCGGTCGCTCCTTCTCTTTGCCATCCGGGCCGGGCTTGAACATGCTCGATCCCTGAGCTTTCGCAGGTGCTGACGGTGGTGGGGATCTGGTAAGGGCGTTGCGCCTACCAAAGACTGCGTCCTCAGTCATCTTCTCTATCTGTGTGTTTGGTGTGTGAGGGGTGTTTTCCATGTGAAAAGAATCTCCACTCGAGTTCGTTATTCCTGGCCGCAGTACGTAGTCACCGTGGTGATCCCATGGGTGTCTTTCCGTGGAGTGAGGTCCATGCGAGGGTTGACCCTGGGCCTTATGAGCACCAGGGTTCAGAGCCAGATCGGTGCTAGTTGGGATATGAATCAACCAAGCCTACGCAACCACCATAGTGGGACGGCCAGGAAGCGTTAAACGAGGCCTGCCAAGGTTTTAACGAGACGGGGGCGGTGGAGACATTAACCTATGAGCCATTTCAACAGGGGTTCAGCCTGCCTACTCAGGTCATAGAATGCCGACGCCGTCAGCCCACAGTCTAATGTACGTAAGGGGGGTTCCAGTGGGTCGTACGTAACACCTTACTGGTCTCGGTGTTACGGGCGGTATAGTACCTACCAAGGCGCCTATGGCACCGATGGGTCCACTATAAAGGCTTATCCTGGGCATCCCGCGATGGCCGGGAATTTCATCCAGACGATAGTCGCTGGGGTTATACCGCCGCTTCTCGGTATCCAGCACCCCGTTAAAGGGTACGCCGCCGTAGCGCTGGGGTTGGCAGGAGGACAGCTCCGGGACCCGTTGTGTACCCGATGGCCTCAGAAAGCGCCGATGTGCAGTGTGAGCCTCTAAATATCCCCATCAGTTCCACTTTGCCACATCCTATAGACCCGTGGTGAGGGGGCCGAAAAGTCGTGGTATACTTCTAGGATGTATGATGCAGCGCCATCTGCCGGTGCTCGTCTTCCTCTACGTGCTACGTAGCAGCACCCTCTGACGGTGGGACACGCCTGCGATGAGTAGGCTATCGCCGTCTTGTAGCCCTGGTCAGCAGCTGTTGCTCTGATCAGACCTACAGAAAAACGTGGAGCTCATCCTAAAGAAGCTGGGGCAACTGGTGCATTATGTCGGGCCTTAAAACGGCCAACCGCATACACGCGCGGTGCAGGCAACTCAGTTGCCTGACATGGCAACTCCGTCGCCATCCATCTTGGGCCGGTGAGAGGAGGAGAGAAACTCACCCCGGGAGCTTCGTGAGTGTTATGAGTGAGTTGGAGTTTGAGTGACAAACCCCAAATTAATTTAGCCATGGCAGATTGCTTTAAAATCCTGATTGACGACCTTCTTGGGTTTGGACACGGTCTGCTCGGGCCAGGAGTCCAGAGTAAAGCTCAGTAGGCATCGCGCCCATAGGGTAAGTATGGGTGGATGTACGCTCGCTTACCGTTGATCACTCTCTCTTTGAGTTATAGCCAGTCACTTCACTCAGTGGCTGCTACCGCCGACTCGGAAGAAAAGAACCACCAGCCTGGATCGGAGGCGGGCGCGACGAGGAGGAGCTCGACCAGCCCTGATAGCCAGAACGGTACCTCGTCAGCCCAGGGCCTATTCCAGCCCCGGCGGCTCCGCAGACACACGGAGCGCGGCGCAAACACAGGAGCAACGGAGGCGCGCGACCGACCCGGGTTTTTTTCACCACCGTATCTCGTATTTTACCGTATTTTACCTCGTCTGCATCAATGTATTTGTTGTTGATGTCAATCCTGTTGTTTTTTTGTAGTTTTTGCATTGTGAGGAACCGTGGTTCCCACAGGCCG